>NC_069499.1:566727832-567032832 GCF_027579735.1 Bombina bombina
AGTGAGGAACAGAGTGAGTGTGAAGTGCAGATGTGAGAAGAAGAAAAAAAAAAAGAAAAAAAAAGGCAATGTGATGTGAAGACAAATTTACTAGAAAAAAAGTGAAGTTATTGAGTCAGGCAGCCATGTCAGGGACACAAGGGGACATCCCTTTAAAGTTTCTTCGGCCTGTAAGAATATATAATATAGCCTTTTTACAATTTTGTGAGGTTACCCTTAATATGTTTTAAATCTATAAAGATTTAGGATTTCTAATATTGAAGAGAGTTGACCCCAAAGGTAAAAAAGTGGAGAGTTCAAATGCACAAATGTATCAGTCTTAGATACACTACCATATATGAGTTAGAATTAAAATAATTTAGCCTCTAGAAGAGTATAGTATTGTAAACATATGTATGATAATATAGGTTTTTTGGAGCTAAGAATATTTTGGAGTGATTGAGCCCCAATAATAATGCAACGAGATCCAACTACCTTTTTGATACTATAAGAAAAAAAGAAAGGTAATAGTTTAATTAGTTGGACCCTTTCACACTAGATAGTATTGTATTGATTGTGTTAAAGATCTTTAGGGTACCTTCTGGGTAAAGCAGACAGTTCAACATACCAAACTATTAAAAACCAGATACAGGGTGCGCTACTGAAAGCTGCTAATATGATAGAATAGAGGATAGAATAAAGCTAATAAATGCAAAAATAAGCTAGTCTTAAGAAACGGCTCATAAATGTTGTTAATACAATAAAATATATTTTAATATATTTGAATAAACCCTAATACATGTAAACTAGCATTTAAAAATACATAATAAATAAATAAGTAAAATAAAAAACCACCGGTGGTAACAAAATCAGGGGATAGAAATGAAAGTCTGTGGTGGGCTTTAAAAAATGAATCCAAAAAAACAAAGTTCAATGATTAAAAAATGCAGGCTAAAAAAATAGCAAAATTAAGTGAGAGCATGGAAAGCAGCTGAGTCAGTCTGTGTGGCTGGATCAATGTAACATTCAAGTAAAAGTTCAGTCGGTGGCTAAAAGGACAATCTGCGTTAAAGTAGAAAAGTCTGTGTCATAAATGATTCGTTTTACAAGCTTGACTCACCCAGAATACGAAGCTATTTTCTGTTATGCTTCTCCGTGTACAAGTATAGTTGGTTAGATGTGAACACGTTAGACCCTTGATAGACAGGAGATTACCTTTCAGGTGAACAGTATCGCTCCAGCGTGTACTGTGGTTTGCTGGATTGTGCAGCATATGCGGGGTCACGTGATGGTTTGTTCCAATCAGATGCACGGATTACCGGGTGGTCTGTGGATCAGCGTGTCGATGATATCTGCAGATTCTAGGAGTCACAGTTAGCCCAACTTGATGATAGAAGATAGGAAACAATGTTACATTGCAGTTGGGATTGTTTTCGTAGAGTTCCAAAGTGGAAAACAACAGAGCGCTCTGTATGTTAGTATAGACTTGGTAGTAAAACAATCACAGTGTTGCGGATCAACGCGTTTCAGCTGATGTAGCCTTTTTCAAGATGAATTCAGACTGCTTGCTGCTCTCCTTTTATTGAGGATAATTGTTTAGGACTCCTCCTTGTTAGGTGCTCAGTTTTTTCTTAAAGGGATATATCCTTTCCATGGTTCAAACAGTCTCTCCATAAATAGCACTCTCATTTTTAAAAAGGAGCATAAATAATATATATACACATGTATGAATCACATGTGTAAAAATGTGAATAAAAATGTGAATAAAAAGCAAATACTGTTATGGTGAATTATGCATAAATAAACATAAATAAAATTCCTTATCAAGTTCATATCTGGGGAAAAAACATGTGTTTTATCTTGCAGTGATCTATAATGTGAAAAGGATCTTATTGTGTTGTGAATAAATAATTGCATAAACTTATATACATATATCAAATTTAATAAATGTAATGAATTTGATAAATTTAGATAAATTGTGGAAACTAATCTTATCAGTGTAATTTGATATATGATAAATGAGAGTGAAAAAAATCTAATATATAAAAAAAAAAATTTTTTTTTTTTTATTGCCAATATGTGAAAAATATATATATTATGGCAAATATACAAACTTGTGATGTCATTTTGATATTGTGTTTAGTGAATATTATGATTGGGGAAGATTATATACTTAAAAATGGTCACCCTTAATAGTGTATAAATCCCTAGCTTAGTTGAACTTACTGACTATTTAAAGATGTTAAATAGTTTTTGTATTTTCTTATTGTCTATTGTAAGAATATATAGTTGATGATAGATAAATAAATAATCAATAGTAAATAAAATAAGTAAAAAGTGAAAACTCATGTTTAATTTAAGCCCTAAGCTATATTGTTTAATCTGAAACTAGATATAATATGTAAGAAAGTTTTTATTTGTTTTTAATTACATACGATTTATTAATGCATTACAGAATTTAAATCTAGCTCTGCATTTAAACCAAATGGTTCTAAGGTTTTGAATTGAAATATCAATTCAGCTTCAGCACGTAGCAACTTTTTATTGAGATCACCACCTCTCCAATTGTTAGTGATTTTTCTTATGCCCCAGTATTTTAGACCCATTGTGTTTTGATTATGACATTCTTTGAAATGTCTAGATAGTAAATGCCCCGTGAATCCATGTTCGATGTTTAAGAGATGTTCACGGATTCTGTCTTTGAGGGGGCGTGAGGTCTCCCCCAAATACTGTTTAAAACAAGGACACTGTATCAGATATACCACATTGATGTCAGTACATCTGATACAGTCCCTTATCTCAATGTCTTTATTGGTGATAGTAGACTTTATCCACTTTGTTTTATTGCTGAATTTACAGGCTTTACAATTTATGCACGGGTAAAACCCTTTTAATTTGTGGGATTCAAAATCCCCTTCAATAAATTTTTTCTTTGAATCTTTAAAAGCACTGGGGGCTAATATGTTTTTTAAATTTCTTGCCTTTTTAAATACCATTGCTGGTTTTTCAGGTAATAATTCACCGATAATTGGGTCTCTCTGTAAAATATACCAGTGTTTATTGAGAATGGATCTAATGTGATTATGGTGAATGTTATAATCAGTTATAAATGGTATCCAGAGTGGGTCCACACCTGTATTGTTACTAATTGTATTGGTCTTATCCCTTCTCTTTAAAAGGTCACTTCTATTCTTATCTCGAGCTGCGATTTTAGCTGACTCTATTTTATTTTTATTGTAACCCTTCTCAAGGAATTTCATCTCTAAATATGATGACTGTTCATCATAATTGGCTAATGTAGTGCAATTCTTTCTAATTCTAGAGAATTAGTTTGATGGAATGTTCTCTATCCATTTTCTATAGTGACAACTTTGACTGTGTACATAATTATTAGATTCAACTTCCTTGAAGTGTGTTTTCGTGTGAATCTCACCATTGTTTATTTCAATTTTAATGTCCAGATAACTAAGTGAGTGTTTACTATGTTCATAAGTAAAGTTGAGGCCAAAAGTGCTTGTGCTGAGGTCATCTAAAAGTAACTCAAATAATTCTAGATCCCCTTCCCAAATGATAAAAATATCGTCTATAAATCTACAATAGAGCACCAAGTTCGCCTCCCAAGTGCCGTTGTAGATGACCATGTCTTCAAGATGTCCCATGAATAAATTGGCATAACTTGGGGCGAACTTGGTGCCCATCGCAGTCCCTTGTAGTTGTAGGAAGTATTGATCATTAAAAATAAAAGAATTGTTTTCTAAAATGAATTTTATGCAGGTGTTAATAAAATCTATTTGTTCAGAGCGGAGTTCACCTTCTTTGACTAGATGATAGTCTATAGCTTTTAAACCTAAACTGTGTTTTATACTGGTATACAGTGAACAGACATCACAAGTGATGAGTGTATAGCTCTCTTTCCATTTCACTGTTTGCAGAGTATTTAGGAAATCTGTTGAATCTTTTAAGTAGGAAGGTAATTTTAAAACATAATGCTGGAGAAAAAAAAATCTATGTATTCAGAAAGATTGGCTGTTAATGAATTAGTCCCTAAATAAATCAATTTATCAAAAGTGCAACCCAGAAAAGATACTTTCTTTAAAATCCTATAACAAGAGGTCTCGAACAAAATCATCTAAATAGAAATAAAATTAATTTCCAACAAACAAATTTGAAACTGAAGTCTAATTTCTATCCCACCACAGAGAAAGGAAAAAAACTTGAACTTTTTGAAAAACTGGTAAAGGAAGATGTTGAAAAAATAAATACAGATAAACAAGTTAAGAGGAATCTAACGAAAAAAGAAAGGGAAACTATAAATACACTAAAATCTAATAAGAATATTGTAATAAAACAAGCAGATAAATAGGTCATCCTAGACAAAGAGGCCTACAAAAAAGAAGCTCTGAGATTATTAGAAGACCCCCTCACATACAAGAAAATTACTTCAAATCCTATCAATAAGCAAAAAAGAGATTTAGAAACCCTATTAAAAAAAGCATACAATACAGGTATTATCAATAATAAGGAATATGAATTTTTATTTGTTAATCATCCCATCACTCCCACCTTTTATTATTTACCCAAAATTCACAAAAGCCTACAGAACCCACCAGGTAGACCTATTATTTCAGGGACTAATTCATTAACAGCCAATCTTTCTGAATACATAGATTTTTTTTCTCCAGCATTATGTTTTAAAATTACCTTCCTACTTAAAAGATTCAACAGATTTCCTAAATACTCTGCAAACAGTGAAATGGAAAGAGAGCTATACACTCATCACTTGTGATGTCTGTTCACTGTATACCAGTATAAAGCACAGTTTAGGTTTAAAAGCTATAGACTATCATCTAGTCAAAGAAGGTGAACTCCGCTCTGAACAAATAGATTTTATTAACACCTGCATAAAATTCATTTTAGAAAACAATTCTTTTATTTTTAATGATCAATACTTCCTACAACTACAAGGGACTGCGATGGGCACCAAGTTCGCCCCAAGTTATGCCAATTTATTCATGGGACATCTTGAAGACATGGTCATCTACAACGGCACTTGGGAGGCGATCTTGGTGCTCTATCGTAGATTTATAGACAATATTTTTATCATTTGGGAAGGGGATCTAGAATTATTTGAGTTACTTTTAGATGACCTCAGCACAAGCACTTTTGGCCTCAACTTTACTTATGAACATAGTAAACACTCACTTAGTTATCTGGACATTAAAATTGAAATAAACAATGGTGAGATTCACACGAAAACACACTTCAAGGAAGTTGAATCTAATAATTATGTACACAGTCAAAGTTGTCACTATAGAAAATGGATAGAGAACATTCCATCAAACCAATTCTCTAGAATTAGAAAGAATTGCACTACATTAGCCAATTATGATGAACAGTCATCATATTTAGAGAGGAAATTCCTTGAGAAGGGTTACAATAAAAGTAAAATAGAGTCAGCTAAAATCGCAGCTCGAGATAAGAATAGAAGTGACCTTTTAAAGAGAAGGGATAAGACCAATACAATTAGTAACAATACAGGTGTGGACCCACTCTGGATACCATTTATAACTGATTATAACATTCACCATAATCACATTAGATCCATTCTCAATAAACACTGGTATATTTTACAGAGAGACCCAATTATCGGTGAATTATTACCTGAAAAACCAGCAATGGTATTTAAAAAGGCAAGAAATTTAAAAAACATATTAGCCCCCAGTGCTTTTAAAGATTCAAAGAAAAAATTTATTGAAGGGGATTTTGAATCCCACAAATTAAAAGGGTTTTACCCGTGCATAAATTGTAAAGCCGGTAAATTCAGCAATAAAACAAAGTGGATAAAGTCTACTATCACCAATAAAGACTTTGAGATAAGGGACTGTATCAGATGTACTGACATCAATGTGGTATATCTGATACAGTGTCCTTGTTTTAAACAGTATTTGGGGGAGACCTCACGCCCCCTCAAAGACAGAATCCGTGAACATCTCTTAAACATCGAACACGGATTCACGGGGCATTTACTATCTAGACATTTCAAAGAATGTCATAATCAAAACACAATGGGTCTAAAATACTGGGGCATAAGAAAAATCACTAACAATTGGAGAGGTGGTGATCTCAATAAAAAGTTGCTACGTGCTGAAGCTGAATTGATATTTCAATTCAAAACCTTAGAACCATTTGGTTTAAATGCAGAGCTAGATTTAAATTCTGTAATGCATTAATAAATCGTATGTAATTAAAAACAAATAAAAACTTTCTTACATATTATATCTAGTTTCAGATTAAACAATATAACTTAGGGTTTAAATTAAACATGAGTTTTCACTTTTTACTTATTTTATTTACTATTGATTATTTATTTATCTATCATCAACTATATATTCTTACAATAGACAATAAGAAAATACAAAAACTATTTAACATCTTTAAATAGTCAGTTAGTTCAACTAAGCTAGGGATTTATACACTATTAAGGGTGACCATTTTTAAGTATATAATCTTCCCCAATCATAATATTCACTAAACACAAGATCAAAATGACATCACTAGTTTGTATATTTGCCGTAATATATATATTTTTCACATATTGGGAATTAAAAAAAAAAAAAAAAATTTTTTTTTTTATATATTAGATTTTTTTCACTCTCATTTATCATATATCAAATTACACTGATAAGATTAGTTTCCACAATTTATCTAAATTTATCAAATTCATTAAATTTATTAAATGTGTTATATGTATATAAGTTTATGCAATTATTTATTCACAACACAATAAGATCCTTTTCACATTATAGATCACTGCAAGATAAAACACATGTTTTTTCCCCAGATATGAACTTGATAAGGAATTTTATTTATGTTTATTTATGCATAATTCACCATAACAGTATTTGCTTTTTATTCACATTTTTATTCACATTTTTACACATGTGATTCATACATGTGTATATATATTATTTATGCTCCTTTTTAAAAATGAGAGTGCTATTTATGGAGAGACTGTTTGAACCATGGAAAGGATATATCCCTTTAAGAAAAAACTGAGCACCTAACAAGGAGGAGTCCTAAACAATTATACTCAATAAAAGGAGAGCAGCAAGCAGTCTGAATTCATCTTGAAAAAGGCTACATCAGCTGAAACGCGTTGATCCGCAACACTGTGATTGTTTTACTACCAAGTCTATACTAACATACAGAGCGCTCTGTTGTTTTCCACTTTGGAACTCTACGAAAACAATCCCAACTGCAATGTAACATTGTTTCCTATCTTCTATCATCAAGTTGGGCTAACTGTGACTCCTAGAATCTGCAGATATCATCGACACGCTGATCCACAGACCACCAGGTAATCCGTGCATCTGATTGGAACAAACCATCACGTGACCCCGCATACGCTGCACAATCCAGCAAACCACAGTACACGCTGGAGCGATACTGTTCACCTGAAAGGTAATCTCCTGTCTATCAAGGGTCTAACGTGTTCACATCTAACCAACTATACTTGTACACGGAGAAGCATAACAGAAAATAGCTTCGTATTCTGGGTGAGTCAAGCTTGTAAAACGAATCATTTATGACACAGACTTTTCTACTTTAACGCAGATTGTCCTTTTAGCCACCGACTGAACTTTTACTTGAATGTTACATTGATCCAGCCACACAGACTGACTCAGCTGCTTTCCATGCTCTCACTTAATTTTGCTATTTTTTTAGCCTGCATTTTTTAGTCATTGAACTTTGTTTTTTTTTTATTCATTTTTTTAAGCCCACCACGGATTTTCATTTCTATCCCCTGATTTTTTTACCACCGGTGGTTTTTTATTTTACTTATTTATTTATTATGTATTTTTAAATGCTAGTTTACATGTATTAGGGTTTATTCAAATATATTAAAATATATTTTATTGTATTAACAACATTTATGAGCCGTTTCTTAACACTAGCTTATTTTTGCATTTATTAGCTTTATTCTATCCTCTATTCTATCATATTAGCAGCTTTCATTAGCGCACCCTGTATCTGGTTTTTAATAGTTACTGTTTAGAGGTATTTTGGAACTAACCTCTTTTTTTCAGGGTAGCCATTTTTGTGCTAATTCACAGACCAACATACCAAACTAGCCAATCAGCCAATCGGATTGAACTTGAATCTGATTAGCTGATTCCATCAGCCAATCAGAATTTTCCTACCTTAATTCCGATTGGCTGATAGAATCCTATCAGCCAATCGGAATTCGAGGGACGCCATCTTGGATGACGTCCCTTAAAGGAACCGTCATTCGTCGGGAAGTCATCGGCCAGGATGGATGTTCCGCGTCGGCGGGATGAAGATGGATCCGGAAGAAAGAAGATTGAAGATGCCGCTTGATAGAAGACTTCAGCCCGATGATGGACCTCTTCAGCGCCCGCTTGGATCAAGACTTCAGCCTGATGATGGACCTCTTCAGCGCCCGCTTGGATCAAGACTTCAGCCCGATGATGGACCTCTTCAGCCCCCGCTTGGGCTTGGATGAAGATTTCGGAGCCTCCTCTGGACGGATCGGTGATACCCGGCATGGTGAAGATAAGGTAGGATGATCTTCAGGGGCTTAGTGTTGGGGGGGTATTGTATGTTTTTTTTAACAGGCAAAAGAGCTGTTTTCTTTGGGGCATGCCCCGCAAAAGGCCCTTTTAAGGGTTGGTAAGGTAAAAGAGCTTTTCTATTTTTATTTTAGAATAGGGTAGGGCATTTTTTTATTTTGGGGGGCTTTGTTATTTTATTAGGGGCTTAGAGTAGGTGTAATTAGCTTAAAATTGTTGTAATATTTTTATAATGTTTGTAAATTATTTTTTTATTTTTTGTAACTTAGTTCTTTTTTTATTTTTTGTACTTTAGTTAGTTTATTTAATTGTATTTATTTGTAGGTATTTTATGTAATTAATTTATTGATAGTGTAGTGTTAGGTTTAATTGTAGATAATTGTAGGTATTTAATTTAATTAATTTATTGATAGTGTAGTGTTAGGTTTAATTGTAACTTAGGTTAGGATTTATTTTACAGGTAATTTTGTAATTATTTTAACTAGGTAGCTATTAAATAGTTATTAACTATTTAATAGCTATTGTACCTGGTTAAAATAAATACAAAGTTACCTGTAAAATAAATATTAATCCTAAAATAGCTACAATATAATTATAATTTATATTGTAGCTATATTAGGGTTTATTTTACAGGTAAGTATTTAGCTTTAAATAGGAATAATTTATTTAATAAGAGTTAAAGGGACAGTCAAGTCCAAAAAAACTTTCATGTTTCAAATAGGCCATGTAATTTTAAACAACTTTCCAATTTACTTTTATCACCAATTTTGCTTTGTTCTTTTGGTATTCTTAGTTGAAAGCTAAACCTAGCAAGGCTCATATGATAATTTCTAAGCCCTTGAAGGCCGCCTCTAATCACATGCTTTTGTATTTGCTTTTCACAGCAGGGGAGAGCTAGTTCAAGTAAACCCTATAGATAACATTGTGAGCACGCCGGTGGATTGTGGCAGACACTGCACTAATTGGCTAAAATGAAAGTCAATAGATAATAAATAAAATGTCATTTGATCAGGGGGCTGTCAGAAGATGCTTAGATACAAGTTAATCACAGAGGTAAAAAGTGTATTATTATAACTGTGTTAGTTATGCAAAACTAGGGAATGGGTAATAAAGGGATTATCTATCTTTTAAAACAACAAAAATTCTGGTGTTGACTGTCCCTTTAATTTATTTTGTTAGATAAAAATTATATTTAAATTAGGGGGGTGTTAGTTTTAGGGTTAGACTTAGCTTTAGGGGTTAATAAATTTATTAGAGTAGCAGTGAGGTCCGGTCGGCAGATTAGGGGTTAATAATTGAAGTTAGGTGTCAGCGATGTTAGGGAGGGCAGATTAGGGGTTAATAATATTTATTATAGGGTTTTTGAGGCGGGAGTGAGGCAGATTAGGGGTTAGTAATTTTATTATAGTAGCGGTGAGGTGAGGTCCGGTCGGCAGATTAGGGGTTAATAAGTGTAGGTAAGGTAGCGGCGACATTGGGGGGGGCAGATTAGGGGTTAATAAATATAATATAGGGGTCGGCGGTGTTAGGGGCAGCAGATTAGGGGTACATAGGGATAATGTAGGTTGCAATGGTGTGCGGTTGGCAGATTAGGGGTTAAAAAAAATTATTAGAGTGGCGGCGATGTGGGGGGACCTCGGTTTAGGGGTACATAGGTAGTTTATGGGTGTTAGTGTACTTTAGAGCACAGTAGTTAAGAGCTTTATGAACCGGCGTTAGCCCAGAAAGCTCTTAACTCCTGGCTTTTCTCTGCGGCTGGAGTCTTGTCGCTAGATTTCTAACGCTCACTTCAGCCAAGACTCTAAATACTGGCGTTAGAAAGATCCCATTGAAAAGATAGGATACGCAAATGGCATAGGGGGATCTGCGGTATTGAAAAGTCGCGGCTGGAAAGTGAGCGTTAGACCCTTACCTACACGACTCTAAATACCAGCGGTAGCCCAAAACCAGCGTTAGTAGCCCCTAACGCTGGTTTTGACGGCTAACGCAAAACTCTAAATCTAGGCGTAAAAGTTTAAATACATATGTATGATACAACACAACTAAGAAAAGTCGAGAGTCCTGTGATGATAGCAGGATGTGATGTCACTAGCATGTGGGCGGGGCTTAGGTCCGGTGTCTGTGTCGCAGTTAGTTTAGTACAATCAACCTGTCTGGATGTGTATTGCTATGCTCTGTAATAAAATAGAGTTGTACCATCATTGCTGTGTCCTGCATATGTCCTGCATCTCATGACATGGTGTCAGAAGTTCTGGACTACGCTTCTGTTTCTGATGATGACGATGTCAAAGTTTACCCCACCTGAGCCTTTTGACTTTTCTCAGCCTGCAGCTTGGCCCACATGGCGTCAGCGGTTTCAGCGCTTCAGGATTGCATCCAAACTGAACAAGGAGAGTGGTGAAGTACAAGTTAATTCTCTTTTATATTCTATGGGGAAAGATGTAGAGCCAGTGTTCAATGCTTTTACTTTCCAAGAAGGGGACGAAGTTAACTTTGATATAGTTATGGATAAACTCAGTGCCCACTTTGTGCCCAAAAGAAATGTGATTCATGAGAGAGCTTGTTTTCACAAAAGTAATCAGCGTGTGGGAGAATCTGTGGAGTCATTTGTGCGCAGCCTGTATGAATTAGCTGAATTCTGTGAGTTTGGTGTTGCTAAAGAAGAGCAAATCAGAGACAGAATAGTTATTGGAATTGCAGATGCTGAAGTCTCCCTGAAGCTGCAGTTAGAGCCTGATTTAACGTTAGACGGGGCTATTAGGATGGCCCGCCAGAGTGAACTGGTGAAAAAGCAAAGTGCTGATCTGAGGTCTGAGAGTATTGTGGATGAAGTGCAACAGTCTAGGAAAATTACTAGTGAAAGGCACAGTGTGAGCGGTAGATCTAAAGTACTGGAAAGGCCTAGAAGTGGATGGGCGCAACATGGCCGATGCACACGGTGCTACCGGGCTCATGATCAGAGTGCTATATGCCCGGCCAGAGATAAAAGATGCAGAAAATGTAACAGAATAGGCCATTTTGAAGTGGTGTGTAAAACTGAATACATTAAGGAGATGCAGGTGGACAGTGACCAGGAGGGTCAGGAAGTGTCTTTTGTGGGGTCTGTTGTGGAACGGACAAGCTCAGAGGAAGATTGGAAAGTTACCTTTACTGTAATGGGAGCCAAGGTTGATTTTAAGATTGACACAGGAGCTGATATCACTGTAATGTCTTTTGCTGAATTTATGAAACTGCCTCGACAGCCCCAGCTGGCGAAGGTTACTACAAATGTTCATAGTCCTGGTGGCCGCATTGATTGTGTGGGGAAATTTCTTGCCAGCTGTGAGTACAAACAAAGGAAGTTCACCATGTGGGTGCATGTGATCCGAGGTCAGTGTGTTAACAGTTTATTGAGCAGAAAAGCAGCCTGTGACTTGGGCCTCGTGGCCAGAGTGAATGAGATCTCTGAAGATATGTTTGGCGAGTTGGGCCTACTGAGCTGCAAACCTGTCCGTATAGCACTTAAAAGTGACGCAGTCCCGTACAGTATTTCTACTCCTCGTAGTATTCCGTTCCCGCTCATGCCTCAAGTGGAGAAAGAGCTCATGCGCATGAAGTCTATGGGGGTTATTGAAGAGGTTGTTGAAGCAACTGATTGGTGTGCCCCCATTGTTCCAGTTGCAAAGAAAAACGGAAAGGTGCGCATCTGTGTGGACCTGAAAAGGTTGAATGAGGCAGTGAAGAGGGAGAGATTTGTGCTGCCGACACTGGAAGATATAGCCCCGAAGTTGGCTGGGGCGAAGTTCTTTTCCACATTAGACGCTTCTAGCGGCTTTTGGCAGATCCCCCTGGATCCAAAGTGCCGCAAACTGACTACCTTTATCACTCCGGTAGGTCGGTTCTGTTTCTGCAGACTTCCCTTTGGGATATCCTCCGCTCCTGAGATCTTTCAGAGGGAAATGAGTTCTCTCCTGAGTGGCCATGTGGGCACAGCAGTCGTCATGGATGACATCCTAGTGTATGGGTCTACAGTGGAGGAGCATGATCAGCGTTTGAGTTGTGTGCTGCAGGCTATCAAAGAGTCTGGGCTGAAGCTGAATAAAGAAAAATGTCATTTTAGGAAAACTGAATTATGCTACTTTGGGCATATCATCAACGGGGATGGCATCAAGCCGGACCCCGAGAAAATTCGGGCTATCGAACAGATGAAAAGCCCTTCTGATGTACATGAGCTGAGACAGATATTGGGCCTTGTAAATTACGTGGGCAAGTTTCTTCCAGATTTATCTACAGTTTTGCACCCTATCACAGAGTTGCTTAAGAAAGATGTTGCCTGGGTCTGGGGACCCTCACAAGAAAAAGCGTTCCTGCATGCTAAGTCCCTGCTGGGGTCTGCCCCAGTGCTGGGGTTCTACGACCCTTCAAAAAAGACTGTGGTTAGTGCTGATGCAAGCAGTTATGGGTTGGGGGCTGCACTCCTGCAGCTGAATGACAACAAACTACAGCCCATCGCCTACTGTTCCCGCACACTGACTGCTGCGGAGTCAAAATACGCTCAACTTGAGAAAGAGTGCCTGGCTGCAGTTTGGGCCTGTGAGCGCTTTCAGCGTTATCTAGTGGGTTTGGAGAAATTTAGTCTGGAAACTGACCACAAACCGCTAGTCCCTCTTATCAATTCTTATGACATCGACAAAACACCCTTGAGATGCCAGAGACTTTTAATGAGACTACTCAGGTTCAATGTTCAGGCAGTGCATGTGCCGGGGAAGCAGCTGGTTGTGGCAGATACACTGTCCAGGCTCCCGCTGGCTGCTGCTGAAGAATCCTCCACAGAGTCGGATGTAAAAGTGTATGTTGATTCAGTTCTGGCCTCTAAGTCCATTTCTTCAAGGAAACTGGAAGAGATAAAGAAAGAGACATATTTGGACACAGATCTGCAAGAAGTTATAAGGTACATAAGAGATGGCTGGCCCGAGAGCCGGGCAGCCTGGATGTCTTTAAATGCTTACCAGCCAGAGAGGTCGCAGCTCACGGAGCTGGAGGGGTTGGTGCTGTTCCAAGACCGTATTGTAATTCCTGTCAGCATGAGGAAGGAGATGTTAAACAGGATTCACGATGGCCACTTAGGCATTACAAAGTGCAGAGAAAGAGCAGCTACAGCTGTGTGGTGGCCTGGGATCAGCTCCGACATTGCAAATCACGTGTCTAAATGTGCCTTTTGCCGGGAACGCCGGCCTACTCAGAGAAGGGAGCCCTTAATGTCTACTCCGCTGCCTGCGGGGCCGTGGCAGAAAATAGCTGCTGATTTGTGCGAACTGCACGGGAAAAAGTTTCTTGTTGTTATCGACTACTATTCCAGGTATTTGGAAATAGCACCCCTGAATGATATCACAAGTCAGGCCGTTATCATTCGCCTGAAGAGCTTGTTCGCCCGCTGGGGCATTCCAATGGAGCTGGTGAGTGATAATGGCATGCAGTTCGCTTCTACAGAGTTCAGTGCTTTCAGCAGGGAATATGATTTTGTACATTCCACGTCAAGTCCACATTATCCGCAGGCCAACGGAATGGCTGAAAGGGCAGTTCAAACAACAAAATTCATTCTAAAGCAATCTGAACCGTACCTAGCCCTCTTGTCATACAGGGCGACGCCCATTCAAGCCACCGGGTTTAGCCCGGCACAGCTGATGCTAGGACGCCAGATTCGCACCACTTTACCCTCAGTGGGTGTCTTCAAGCCGCCTGGCCCTGTTCCTCGGGACGAAGTCCTTAGGAGGGATGAAGAGGCCAAAAAGGGTTATCGTTTCTTCTACGACAGGAGACATTCTGTCAGGCCTTTACAGGAACTGAAAGCGGGCCAAAGTGTCAGAATTAAACTGGATGATGAGAAGAAATGGAAGACGCCTGCTACGGTAGTGGGCCGCTCTCCAGAACCAAGGTCTTACACAGTCCTTACAGAGGGAGGGACGGTTACACGCCGTAACCGAAGACATCTTCAGCCTGTACCTGAGAGTCTGGAACCGGATACCTCAGTACCACCGCCGGTGGGATCCCCTGTTCTAAGAGAGGTGCCTTCCCCTCAGCAAGATCATAGCGGGGATATATCTTTGCCTCCAGCAGACTCTTGTTCACCATCTTCTGTATCAGAGGACAGTTCATGCAAAGTTACATCAAGCGGAAGAGTGGTGAGGCTTCCGGCCCGATACAGGGACTGACTTTAGCTAGAACAGTGACGGGAAGTATGGGCAGAATAATCCCATGGTCACTGTGGACTAGGGTAGTCTACCCCGATGTCCAAGTCAGGATGTAATTTATTTGTTCATGTTTTCTAATCTATCTGTTTTTATAATGTTCTAAAACAAAATGTTGTTGTATACCCTGTTGGTGTACCTTGTTATTTAATATATGCGAATGTATGCTTTGTCTTTGAAAAAGGGGAAGATGTGATGATAGCAGGATGTGATGTCACTAGCATGTGGGCGGGGCTTAGGTCCGGTGTCTGTGTCGCAGTTAGTTTAGTACAATCAACCTGTCTGGATGTGTATTGCTATGCTCTGTAATAAAATAGAGTTGTACCATCATTGCTGTGTCCTGCATATGTCCTGCATCTCATGACAAGTCCTATGATTTTTACAATGTGATAACCTAATAGGTTTTGCATACACACCAACTCTGTAAGATCTATATATCTCTATAAGATCCAAAACCTAGAATCAGATTTATACCAGTTTTTATGAACACACAAAAAACAAAGTAATCTAGATATATATACTGAGTTAACAAAGGCAGAGAGTTAATGGTTTCAATTCTGGTATAGAAACCCTCTAATTTTTATTTGAGGGATTCAATATAGCTAGATAGAATTACATAGCCCCACTTCAGAGGGAATTTAAAGAGCTTATTTGCTGGGGCTTTGAGATCTTATTACCTCTAATGGTATATATAGTACCGTGTAGGGATAATTATTGAACATAACACTTTATGTTAGGAGATATGTACTATTGGTGATTTTAGAGATTCCTTCTGGTATAATAAAGGAATAACTTGCAAAAAAGAGGGTTTTACAAGTTATAATAGAATTAACAATTATACATGCAGAGTTTATACAAATATGGACACTTTGAGCCAGTTGCCACTTGTATCTAGTTGTTTTAACAAGGACCAAGGAGGAGAAAAAAGAAAAAAAACGAAAAAAAAAACCTCTCAGGTTTCTCCCTTTCTCTTCTCTTTATCTCTATCTTTCCCTTCCTCTGCTGTTAATTCAGGTTATTTTACCCTTATTTATAGAGAAATTTAATAGATATTTAGGGCTATACAGCAACAATATTGTTCAGCTCTCTACGTTACCCTTCCTTCCTTCAACAGGTACTGGGTGCAGATGGAGAAATCTCCATGAAGAGCGGCCCCCCCTCACGCAACACCGGTGGGAGGGGGAGGCAGAGCAGGCAAAGAGACAAACGGCAAGCACCAAGGCTTGTCTGGGAGCAGTTCCTGTGTGGAGTGAGCCGACAAAGTCAGATAGTTGGCTAAGGAGACACCCCTAGCGAGCAATAGCCCTCACGCAGCATCGGTGGGAGGGTACGAGCCAGATGCAGCTCCTGGAGATCTCACAGTCGCTCCTAGGTTATACCAAGTGAAGAGGACAAGTATCGTCTCAGGATCACATCCAAAACAGCACAGCAGCACCAGCCAGTAGTTTCCTCCAATGACACGAGCTGCCCCAAAGCACCCGGGCAAGAAAACAGCTCCGATAACGTAAAGCCGACACAGCACTCGGCAAGCCCCGTCTTCCGGCTGACCAGGCAGGTGAGGAAGGCACAGTTAGGTCAAATAATGTCCAAACTCCTTCTAACATCGTCTGTAAGGAGGATAAATAAGGGTTGATAATTCAAGCAGCACTTTACAAGGGCTGCATTTCTCGAGGTCTTTGCTTCCAGCGATATGGGCTTAAAGTTAGGTAAGCACAATGTTATATAAATATTTATAATAAAGATGGGTCTCTTTCAGTTGCTGCGGCTCGCAGCCTTAGTGCGATATTATAGCACTTGTGAGGTTCCAGTACCGATGGTTTATGGTTATACAAGCCGCCCAGGGTCTAAGGGTTTAGGCGCCATTCCTCGCCAATAGCTTGTAGGAGAGAGAAACCAGCGCAGGTGCAACACCTGACCACACACCTGTGCTCCTCCTCCTCCGGGAACCCTCCATAGCAGGGAATGTACAGCATGCAATTTTAAGCAACTTTCTCATTTACTCCTTTTATGAATGTTTCTTCATTCTCTTGCTATCTTCATTTGAAAAGCAGGAATCTAAGCTTAGGAGCCGGCCCATTTTTGGTTCAGCACATGGGTAGCGCTTGGTGATTAGTGGCTAAATGCAGCCACACTGTTGTTTATATATATTGTTACTATGGTAATTAGTTTAATAACTTAGTAGACATAAAAAGCACTTGTATCAGATTTTTTTTTATACCTAATGAAACAGCTAGATTTAGCTGAGAAACATGGTGCAGTTTTAATACATTTTACACATTTTATTAATTAAGCACTGTGTCCTCTCTTGGTGAAGCACTGTTTCCTCTCTTGGTGTGTGCTTGCCATTTCCAGAGGTGGAACGAAGAGACCAGGGGTTCAGTTAGTTAATAACTGTTAAACCCCAGCCTGCCATTATTGCACTGATTTATAGTGCCTTCCAAAAAGGGACTTATCCATTTGGAGCTTTTTACATTATATCTGTGCTGCAGAGTTGATGAAAAGTATAGGAAGGAACTGGTTTAGGCAGGATACTGGAAAGGACAAATAAAACTGTTGCTGGAACACCGGATATAGCTGAGGCTGGGCATTGGCTGGTTACAGATGAGCCTGGACAACGGCAGGAGATACAGGACTTGGATGCTGGGCAGCAGGGAACTGGAGTGCTCACACCAGGGCAGAGGATTGGAGTGCCATCACCAGGGCCGAGGACTGGAGGAATGCCCTCACAGGGGCCTAGGACAGGACAAGGTCGGTATACACTGGCAGAAGGTATGTATCACAGGAGGAGATACAGGACTTGGATGCTGGGCAGCAGGAGACACAGGACATGAATGCTGTGCAGCAGGAGACACAGGACTTAGAAGCTGTGCAGCAGGAGACACAGGACTTGGAAGCTGAGTCAGAGGACTTGGATGTTGTGTAGCAGGACTTGGATGTTGTGTAGCAGGAATGCCCCCACTGGGGCCTTGGGCAGGAGGAGTGCATGCACCGGGGTCTTGAATAGGTGAGCATAGATTGGAGAAGGGTATGTGCCTTGGCAGATGGGGGTATGATGGAACAGGGTCTGTGCCTTGGGAGTTGAGCGTACGCTGGAACAGGGTCTGTACCTTGTAAGGTGAGCATAAGCTGGAATAGGGTCTGTACCTTGGCAGGTGAGCTTACACAGGAACAGGGTCTGAGATATGGCAGGACTAGAAACAGTGCCCACACTAAGGCTGAGGACTGGAGTGCCCACACTGAGGCTGAGGACTGGAGTGCCCACACTGAGTGGCTGAAGGGAGATTTTCCAAGCAAACAACAAAGTTATGTGCTGGCTGATAACAAGTTGGAACAACAGAGGTTTCTCCTATTTTACCAGTGGTCAGGCTGCATACTGAACTGGAAGTTAGAGAGGCTTGCTTGTTAGCTTCTACCAATTTTGAAACTGCAGAAAATGGATATGCAATACCCATGCGAGGTGGAGGAAGCACATCATTTAGTGAGGGTGTCCATATCTGAACTGGAGTTACCTTAACAAGGCCAGAAAAAGTCTGCTGGTAAAGTTTGGGATAATTAGATTTTCTGATAGCAGCAAGAATAGTCTGTGGTTTATTCGTATTTTCTAAAGTATCCTCCTCTTGGTCTGATGCTTCCTCGAGTGTAGAATATCCATTGGACATTTCTTCAGTAGTGTAGAATGGTAGAATAATAGGAGTTTCTGAGGGAAGAGAAATCCCAGCAGCTCTCTCTGTGGCAAGATTTTTAGCATTCTTAGCAATAACTGCAATTACTTGACCCTTGAGTTTCAACTTCAGAAAAATATTTTGACAAATGGACATTATGAGCTTTAGATTGAACCCTTCTCCATACAGCAGTTTGAGGAGTTTTTTGTTCTGGCTCAGAAAACTCCTTAATGGTGGAGTAGGTATCAGAGTCAGATGTGATGGTCTCAGCATTACTCTGTAGTGACGGAGGACCAGAAAAAGGAAATTCTGGAACTAAAGTCTGTGTACAGGATTAAGGGGAATTTGATTTCAAAATATGAGGCAGCAGAATGTGACAAAGGGCTAGATGCTTTGAGGTCATTTAGAGAACAGGCTTGCGTGTACTTTGGAAATAGCCTTTTTGATACTACCCTGAGGAGGTAGCAAATAAACCGTGGATACTCTCTCCTTACGGATTGCAAACTGGGATGTAAATAACACTGTACTCTGTACCTTGCGTCATGCTACCAGGCATAGTTTGAAGAAGTCCTTTATTCTTTACCCCCAGATCAGAGATAGCATCAGAAGGACAAGAGGCTGAAGAGTCTGGGGCAAGGTATACTGATGCCAAACAGGCCTTTGTCTTTTTACTAGGTTCAGGAAAAGCAAAATTTATGCTTACCCGATAAATTTCTTTCCAGATATGGAGAGTCCACAACGTCATTCAATTACTAGTGGTAATATAACTCCTGGCCAGCAGGAGGAGGCAAAGAGCACCACAGCAAAGCTGTTAAGTGTCACCCCCCTACCCATAATCCCCAGTCATCCGCGCAAAGGGAAATGGAAAAGGAATAACACAAAGGTGTAGAGGTGCCTGAGGTTTAGTAAAAAATAACTGTCTTAATAAAAGGTGGGGCCATGGACTCTCCATTTCCGGAAAGAAAGAAATTTATCAGGTAAACATAAATTTTGTTTTCATTCCTAAGATATGGAGAGTCCATGACGTCATTCAATTACTAGTGGGAACCAATACCCAAGCTAGAGGACACAGAATGAACAGGGAGGGAAAACAAGACAGGCAGACCTAAACAGAAGGCACCACCGCTTGAAGAACCTTTCTCCCAAAAGAGGCCTCAGCTGAGGCAAAAGTATCAAATTTGGAAAATTTGGAAAAAGTATGCAGAGAGGACCAAGTTGCAGCTTTGAAAGTCCAAGAAGAGTAGACATCCCTAGTATAATGAGCTGTAATTCTCTCAGGAGGCTGCTGTCCAGCAGTCTCATAAGCAAAATGAATCATACTTCTCAACCAGAGGGAAAGAGAAGTAGAAGTAGCCTTCTGACCCTTACACTTTCCTGAGAAACAAACAAACAGGGCAGAAGACTGGCGAAAATCCTTAGTCGTCTGTAGGTAGAATTTTAGAGCATGCACAACATCCAAGTTGTGCAACAGACGTTCTTTATATGAAGAAGGATTGGGACAGAGAGAAGGAACAACAATTTCCTGATTAAAATTTCTATGCGAAACCACTTTAGGAGGAAACCTCAATTTAGTACGAATAACCGCCTTATTCGCATGAAAGATAAGGTAAGTCGAATCACACTGCAAAGTCGAGAGTTCTGAAACTCTCAGAGCAGGAGAGATAGCAACAAGAAACAAAACCTTCCAAGATAGCAACTTAATATCTGTGGAATGCATTGGCTCCAAGAACAAGATTAAGTCTCCAAGGAGGAGCAACAGGTTTAAACACAGGCCTGATTCTGACCAGGACCTGACAAAAAAATTTAACATCTGGCACATCCGCCAGATGCTTGTGTAACAAAATAGATAATGCAGAAATCTGACCTTTCAGAGAACTGACTGGCAACCCTTTCTCCAGACCTTCCTGGAGAAAAGACAAAATTCTAGGATCCCTGACCCTACTCCAAGAGTAGCTCTTAGATTCACACCAATAAAGGTATTTACGCCATATCTTATAGTAAATTTTTCAAGAAATCCATGCTTAGACAGAACTAAGTGTTCAATCTCCAAGCAGTCAGCTTCAGAGAAACGAGATTTGGATGGAGGAATGGACCCTAAGTTAGAAGGTCCTTCCTCAGAGGCAACCTCCAAGGCTGCCGAGATAACATCTTCACTAGGTCTGCATACCAGATCCTGTGAGGCCATGCAGGAGCTATTAGAATTAGAAATGCTCACTCTTGTTTGATACGAGCAATAACTCGTGGAAGGAGTGCAAACGGAGGAAACAGGTATGCTAGACTGAAATCCCAAGGAACTGCCAGAGCATCTATCAGAGCGGCCTGAGGATCTCTTGACCTTGAACCGTACCTTGGAAGCTTGGCGTTCTGCTGAGACGCCATCAGATACAACTCCGGCACCCCCCATTTGAGGGTCAACCTGGAGAACACCTCCAGATGGAGAGCCCACTCCCCGGGATGAAATGTCTGTCTGCTCAGGAAATCTGCTTCCCAGTTGTCCACTCCAGGAATGTGGATGGCAGATAGACAGCAATTGTGAGCTTCCACCCACTGAATAATCCGTGCCACCTCCTTCATGGCTAAGGAACTCCGAGTTCCTCCCTGATGGTTGATGTAAGCCACTGAGGTGGTGATATCCAACTGAAACCTGATAAACCGGGCTAAAGACAAATGAGGCCAAGCCATCAGAGCATTGTAAATCGCTCTTAACTCCAAGATGTTTATTGGGAGAGCAGACTCCTCCCGAGTCCATAGTCCCTGCACCTTTAACGAGTCCCAGACTGCTCCCCAGCCTAGAAGGTTGGCGTCCTTGGTCACAATCAACCAGGAAGGTTTCCGGAAGTATGTGCCCTGAGACAGATGCTCCTGAGCAAGCCACAACGCGAGAGTCTCTTGTCAACTGGTCTAGATATATCCTCTGAGACAGATCCAAATGGTCTCCTTTCCATTGTCTGAGCATGCATAACTGCAGAGCTCTCAAATGGAATCGAGCAAAGGGAATGATGTCCATAGAAGCGACCATCAGACCAATTACCTCCATACATTGAGCTACTTGCTTGTTGAAAAGATGGCACCTGAACTAATATGATCACTGCCAAGAGAGCCCCCAGAACCTTTGAGAAAATTCTGGGAGCTGTAGCAAGGCCAAATGGAAGAGCCACAAACTGAAATTGTTTGTCTAGAAAGGCAAATTTCAGGAACTTGTGATGATTCCTGTGGATGGGAACATGAAGATATGCATCCTTCAGGTCTATTGTTGTCATGAACTGACCCTCTTGGACCAAAGGAAGGACGGAAGAATGGTTTCCATTTTGAAGGATGGTACCCTGAGAAACGTGTTAAGACACTTTTGGTCTAAAAAGGGTCGAAAGGTTCCCTCTTTTTTTGGAACCACAAACAGATTTAAATAGAATCCTAGACCCTGTTCCCTTACTGGAACTGGAACAATCACTCCCAGGGAGGAAAGGTCCTGAACGCAGTTCAAGAATGCCTCTCTTTTTACCTGGTCTGCAGATAATCTTGAGAGGAGGAATTTGGCCCTGGGAGGGAAAGTTTTGAATTCTATTTTGTAACCCTGAGATTCTATGTCCACAGCCCAAGGATCTGGGACATCTCGTATCCATGCTTGACAAAACAGGGAAAGTCTGCCCACCACTTGATCTCATCCCGGATCGGGGGCCAACCCTTCATACTGACTTAGACTCAGCTGAGAGTTTCTTTGATTGCTTCCCCTTCTTCTAAGATTGATTGAGCTTTCAAGAAGACTTGAACTGTTCCTGCTTGGAAGAGGAAGACTTTTGACCTTTGAAGTTATGAAAGGAACGTAAATTACTTTGACATCCTTTAGGTCTGTTCTTCTTGTCTTGTGGTAGAAAAGACTCTTTTCCACCCATAATATCAGAAATTATTTCTGTCAGACAACAGAGGTTTCTCCTATTTCACCAGTGGTCAGGCTGCATACTGAACTGGAAGTTAGAGAGGCTTGCTTGTTAGCTTCTACCAATTTTGAAACTGCAGAAAATGGATATGCAATACCCATGCGAGGTGGAGGAAGCACATCATTTAGTGAAGGTGTACATATCTGAACTGGAGTTACCTTAACAAGGCCAGAAAAAGTCTGCTGGTAAAGTTTGGGATAATTAGATTTTCTGATAGCAGCAAGAATAGTCTGTGGTTTATTCGTATTTTCTAAAGTATCCTCCTCTTGGTCTGATGCTTCCTCGAGTGTAGAATATCCATTGGACATTTCTTCAGTAGTGTAGAATGGTAGAATAATAGGAGTTTCTGAGGGAAGAGAAATCCCAGCAGCTCTCTCTGTGGCAAGATTTTTAGCATTCTTAGCAATAGCTGCAATTACTTGACCCTTGAGTTGCAACTTCAGAAAAATATTTTGACAAATGGACATTATGAGCTTTAGATTGAACCCTTCTCCATACAGCAGTTTGAGGAGTTTTTTGTTCTGGCTCAGAAAACTCCTTAATGGTGGAGTAGGTATCAGAGTCAGATGTGATGGTCTCAGCATTACTCTGTAGTGACGGAGGACCAGAAAAAGGAAATTCTGGAACTAAAGTCTGTGTACAGGATTAAGGGGAATTTGATTTCAAAATATGAGGCAGCAGAATGTGACAAAGGGCTAGATGCTTTGAGGTCATTTAGAGAACAGGCTTGCGTGTACTTTGGAAATAGCCTTTTTGATACTACCCTGAGGAGGTAGCAAATAAACCGTGGATACTCTCTCCTTACGGATTGCAAACTGGGATGTAAATAACACTGTACTCTGTACCTTGCGTCATGCTACCAGGCATAGTTTGAAGAAGTCCTTTATTCTTTACCCCCAGATCAGAGATAGCATCAGAAGGACAAGCGGCTGAAGAGTCTGGGGCAAGGTATACTGATGCCAAACAGGCCTTTGTCTTTTTACTAGGTTCAGGAAAAGCAAAATTTATGCTTACCCGATAAATTTCTTTCCAGATATGGAGAGTCCACAACGTCATTCAATTACTAGTGGTAATATAACTCCTGGCCAGCAGGAGGAGGCAAAGAGCACCACAGCAAAGCTGTTAAGTGTCACCCCCCTACCCATAATCCCCAGTCATCCGCGCAAAGGGAAATGGAAAAGGAATAACACAAAGGTGTAGAGGTGCCTGAGGTTTAGTAAAAAATAACTGTCTTAATAAAAGGTGGGGCCATGGACTCTCCATTTCCGGAAAGAAAGAAATTTATCAGGTAAACATAAATTTTGTTTTCATTCCTAAGATATGGAGAGTCCATGACATCATTCAATTACTAGTGGGAACCAATACCCAAGCTAGAGGACACAGAATGAACAGGGAGGGAAAACAAGACAGACAGACCTAAACAGAAGGCACCACCGCTTGAAGAACCTTTCTCCCAAAAGAGGCCTCAGCTGAGGCAAAAGTATCAAATTTGGAAAATTTGGAAAAAGTATGCAGAGAGAACCAAGTTGCAGCTTTGAAAGTCCAAGAAGAGTAGACATCCCTAGTATAATGAGCTGTAATTCTCTCAGGAGGCTGCTGTCCAGCAGTCTCATAAGCAAAATGAATCATACTTCTCAACCAGAGGGAAAGAGAAGTAGAAGTAGCCTTCTGACCCTTACACTTTCCTGAGAAACAAACAAACAGGGCAGAAGACTGACGAAAATCCTTAGTCGTCTGTAGGTAGAATTTTAGAGCATGCACAACATCCAAGTTGTGCAACAGACGTTCTTTATATGAAGAAGGATTGGGACAGAGAGAAGGAACAACAATTTCCTGATTAAAATTTCTATGCGAAACCACTTTAGGAGGAAACCTCAATTTAGTACGAATAACCGCCTTATTCGCATGAAAGATAAGGTAAGTCGAATCACACTGCAAAGTCGAGAGTTCCGAAACTCTCAGAGCAGGAGAGATAGCAACAAGAAACAAAACCTTCCAAGATAGCAACTTAATATCTGTGGAATGCATTGGCTCCAAGAACAAGATTAAGTCTCCAAGGAGGAGCAACAGGTTTAAACACAGGCCGGATTCTGACCAGGACCTGACAAAAAAATTTAACATCTGGCACATCCGCCAGATGCTTGTGTAACAAAATAGATAATGCAGAAATCTGACCTTTCAGAGAACTGACTGGCAACCCTTTCTCCAGACCTTCCTGGAGAAAAGACAAAATTCTAGAATCCCTGACCCTACTCCAAGATTAGCTCTTAGATTCACACCAATAAAGGAATTTACGCCATATCTTATAGTAAATTTTTCAAGAAATCCATGCTTAGACAGAACTAGGTGTTCAATCTCCAAGCAGTCAGCTTCAGAGAAACGAGATTTGGATGGAGGAATGGACCCTAAGTTAGAAGGTCCTTCCTCAGAGGCAACCTCCAAGGCTGCCGAGATAACATCTTCACTAGGTCTGCATACCAGATCCTGTGAGGCCATGCAGGAGCTATTAGAATTAGAAATGCTCACTCTTGTTTGATACGAGCAATAACTCGTGGAAGGAGTGCAAACGGAGGAAACAGGTATGCTAGACTGAAATCCCAAGGAACTGCCAGAGCATCTATCAGAGCGGCCTGAGGATCTCTTGACCTTGAACCGTACCTTGGAAGCTTGGTGTTCTGTTGAGACGCCATCAGATACTACTCCGGCACCCCCCATTTGAGGGTCAACCTGGAGAACACCTCCAGATGGAGAGCCCACTCCCCGGGATGAAATGTCTGTCTGCTCAGGAAATCTGCTTCCCAGTTGTCCACTCCAGGAATGTGGATGGCAGATAAACAGCAATTGTGAGCTTCCACCCACTGAATAATCCGTGCCACCTCCTTCATGGCTAAGGAACTCCGAGTTCCTCCCTGGTGGTTGATGTAAGCCACTGAGGTGGTGATATCCAACTGAAACCTGATAAACCAGGCTAAAGACAATTGAGGCCAAGCCATCAGAGCATTGTAAATCACTCTTAACTCCAAGATGTTTATTGGGAGAGCAGACTCCTCCCGAGTCCATAGTCCCTGCACCTTTAACGAGTCCCAGACTGCTCCCCAGCCTAGAAGGTTGGCGTCCTTGGTCACAATCAACCAGGAAGGTTTCCGAAAGTATGTGCCCTGAGACAGATGCTCCTGAGCAAGCCACAACGCGAGAGTCTCTTGTCAACTGGTCTAGATATATCCTCTGAGACAGATCCAAATGGTCTCCTTTCCATTGTCTGAGCATGCATAACTGCAGAGCTCTCAAATGGAATCGAGCAAAGGGAATGATGTCCATAGAAGTGACCATCAGACCAATTACCTCCATACATTGAGCTACTGACGGCCGAACAGTAGACTTAAGAGAGAGAGAGGAAATAATCTTGGATTTTCTGACCTCTGTCAGAAAAATTTTCATAGATAGGGAATCTATTATGGTTCCTAACAAAACCACCCTTGTACCTGGAACAAGAGAACTCTTCTCCAGATTCACTTTCCAACCTTGGGAATTTAGAAAAGACAACAAGATCTCTGTATGAGAGTTTGCTTGTTGAAAAAATGGCACCTGAACTAATATGATCACTGCCAAGAGAGCCCCCAGAACCTTTGAGAAAATTCTGGGAGCTGTAGCAAGGCCAAATGGAAGAGCCACAAACTGAAATTGTTTGTCTAGAAAGGCAAATTTCAGGAACTTGTGATGATTCCTGTGGATGGGAACATGAAGATATGCATCCTTCAGGTCTATTGTTGTCATGAACTGACCCTCTTGGACCAAAGGAAGAATGGAAGAATGGTTTCCATTTTGAAGGATGGTACCCTGAGAAACGTGTTAAGACACTTTTGGTCTAAAAAGGGTCGAAAGGTTCCCTCTTTTTTTGGAACCACAAACAGATTTAAATAGAATCCTAGACCCTGTTCCCTTACTGGAACTGGAACAATCACTCCCAGGGAGGAAAGGTCCTGAACGCAGTTCAAGAATGCCTCTCTTTTTACCTGGTCTGCAGATAATCTTGAGAGGAGGAATTTGGCCCTGGGAGGGAAAGTTTTGAATTCTATTTTGTAACCCTGAGATTCTATGTTCACAGCCCAAGGATCTGGGACATCTCGTATCCATGCTTGACAAAACAGGGAAAGTCTGCCCACCACTTAATCTCATCCCGGATCGGGGGCCAACCCTTCATACTGACTTAGACTCAGCTGAGAGTTTCTTTGATTGATTGAAGTTATGAAAGGAACGAAAATTACTTTGACATCCTTTAGGTCTGTTCTTCTTGTCTTGTGGTAGAAAAGACTCTTTTCCACCCATAATATCAGAAATTATTTCTGTCAGACCAGGTTCAAACAAGGTCTTACACTTGTAAGGAAATGCCATAAGCTTGGACTTGGAGGTAACATCAGCTGACCAACATTTTAGCCACAAAGCCCTGCGGGCTAAGACAGTAAAACCAGACATCTTGGCTCCCAGTCTAATAACTTGCATGTTAGCTTCAGAAACAAAGGAATTGGCTAGTTTGAGAGCCTTAATCCTATCTAGGATCTCCTTCAATGGAGTCTTTACTAAAATTGATTCAGACAAGGCATTGCACCACAGCCCAAGGATCTGGGACATCTCGTATCCATGCTTGACAAAACAGGGAAAGTCTGCCCACCACTTAATCTCATCCCGGATCGGGGGCCAACCCTTCATACTGACTTAGACTCAGCTGAGAGTTTCTTTGATTGATTGAAGTTATGAAAGGAACGAAAATTACTTTGACATCCTTTAGGTCTGTTCTTCTTGTCTTGTGGTAGAAAAGACTCTTTTCCACCCATAATATCAGAAATTATTTCTGTCAGACCAGGTTCAAACAAGGTCTTACACTTGTAAGGAAATGCCATAAGCTTGGACTTGGAGGTAACATCAGCTGACCAACATTTTAGCCACAAAGCCCTGCGGGCTAAGACAGTAAAACCAGACATCTTGGCTCCCAGTCTAATAACTTGCATGTTAGCTTCAGAAACAAAGGAATTGGCTAGTTTGAGAGCCTTAATCCTATCTTGGATCTCCTTCAATGGAGTCTTTACTAAAATTGATTCAGACAAGGCATTGCACCAATAAGATGCCACACTTGCTACTGTGGCAATACAAACTGCATGTTGCCATTGAAGATCTTGATGAACATACATCTTTTTCAAATAAGCCTCCAGCTTTTTGTTCATGGGATCCTTAAAGGAGCAGCTACTCTTATCCAGAGTAGAAATGGCCCCTCCTACTTTAGGCACCGTGCACCACAAATCTTATTGGAATCAGCAACAGGAAACATCTTTTTAAAGACGGGAGATGGGGGAAAAGTATCCATGGCTTCCCCATTCCTGTGAAACAATCTAAGTCACATGGTTTGGAACAGGAAACACTTCCACAGAGGAAGGAACATCATAGTATGTATTAAGTATACTCGACTTCTTAGGGTTTACAATAACAGAAGTATCTGAGTCGTCCAAAGTAGCCTATTCTTCCTTTAACAGTACACAAAGGTGTTCAAGCTTAAATCTGAAGTTTATTTCTTCAGTATCAGATGAAGGAATAATACTGTCCGAAACTGAGATTTCAGCCTCAGAGGCTACCGACGTATCCTCCTCATCAGACTTATGAGGGAGGGCAACCTCCTTAGGAGTAGGTGGAACAGAAACCTTACTATCTGAATGTCTAATTTTCCTCTTGCATTTTTACAGCATAGGAAAAGCAGATAATGCCGCAGATACCGCAGAAGATACCTGTGCAGCAAAATCTGCAGGCAAATAAACTCCTTCAGGAGGCTGAGAGGAACTGCAGGGCACTGTATGTGACGCCAAAACGGCTTGGGACGTTTGAGGAGAAAACTGTGGCAATGCCTGAACAGCATCATCCTGAGAGACATTGGGCTCAGAGGGCAACAATGTATCTTTAAATTGAAGTGTTCTAGCTAAGCATGCAGCAAAGATTTGCATAGGCAAAACAATTTGTGCCTCAAGGCATAAAAAGCATTTGTCAAAAGACACAGAGTCTTGGTCCATGTCTATAATACTAAATAAAAAATTCCCCAAATTGTAGAAATGTTTAAAAACACTGTCACTTTAAGAATTTTTAATACCACAGCCGCTTAACGTTATGCAAAAATTCTTTAAAATAATAAACCAATCAGGCCCCCTAAACATCAGACAGGCTGAGGTGCCTTACCGTAACACTTATAAACAATTTGGCTGCCAGAAGTCTCTAAAACGATCATATAGTAGATCAACACTGCATAGACTGAAATTTAATGATGCTGCTCCGCTCCGTGAATATCCGACAGCAGAGAGAAGTCACATGACCGGTAGAGAGAGGAAACTATGCAGCAAGTAAAAGGCGTGCGTTTCCCTCTGCCTACAACACCGGAGCTTAATTTACACAAACGCTCAAGCAGTCTGTCAGTTAGCCTGTTCTAGTTAGGCAAGCAAAGAAAAAGAAGTGCAAGTCTCCAAGACCTAAAAGACAAAAGCACTTACCTGCAGTCTAGCTGTCCAGCAGGAAGACAGCTCACAAGATGTGAAAGGACACGTACTCCTTACAGAGACCTGTAGAAAAAGAAAGTAACCAACTCTGCCTTTCTGTACCATGGGCAGCAATGTGTTAGGAAACAAAGCAAGGACTACCTTACAACTTCCTAACTGCTTAAACCACCACTACTCTACTGAAGAGATTGACATGGACTGAGCTAAACCCAAATCCTTGCTTACAGGGAAAAGTACCAGAAAAAGGAATTAATTTCTTCAGACACCAAATTTCACCTCCTCCATTGACAGAGGCTAAGAGAATGACTGGGGATTATGGGTAGGGGAGTGACACTTAACAGCTTTGCTGTGGTGCTCTTTGCCTCCTCCTGCTGGCCAAGAGTAATATTCCCACTAGTAATTGAATTACGTTGTGGACTCTCCATATCTTAGGAAAGAAATCAATTTTGTACCTTGGTGTGGAATACCTCTGCTGTAGCATAGATACAAAATCCACTGTCTGAGCACTGAATGCTGGAGAATAAGATGGTATAAATCCTATTACATCCTGAGGAGGGCGCAAAAAGACACCAACTAAACTGACCTCAGGTACAGTAGATTTCTGGACAGTGAGTCTGGTGGTACTTCCCTTAGTACCCTGAGTATTACTTAAAGATTTCAGTTGGCATGCTGTTCAGCAGGAGACACATGACTTTGAAGCTGGACAGCAGGGGACACAGGACACGGAAGTTGAGTCACAGAACTTGGATGTTGTGTTGACAGAGTGCCTGAACTGGGGGGTTTGGACAGGAGAAATGCATGCACTGGGGCCTTGGACTGGAGGAATGCCTGCACTGAGGCCTTGGACAAAAGGAATGCCCACACTGAAGCTTTGGATAGGTAAGTGTACACTAGAGCAAGGTCTGTGCCTTGGCAAATGAGCGTACCCTGGAACAGGGTCTGTGCCTTGGCAAATGACTGCATGTTGGAATAGGGTCTATGTCTTGGGAAGGTGAGCGTACACTGGAACATGGTCTGTATTTTGGCAGGTGAGCATAAGCTGGAACAGGGTCTGTACTTTAGCAGGTGAGTGTATGCTGGAACAGGGTCTGAGCCTTGGCAGGAACTACAGGACATGGCAGGAGCCACAGGACTAGGAACAGTGCCTACATCAGGGCTGAGGACTGGAGTGTCCAAAAAAAAAATTCCAGCTTCAAGCAACCAGGAAGCAGTCAGATCTTATGACAAGCACAGGGATAATCCAGAAGAATCCAGATTTAGGATTTAGAAAATCAACATCTCAGCAGCATACAGGTCAGAGGAACAAACAAAGGGAGTAAACCAAAATGTCAGGGCAAAGACTGATTAGCCATACAGGTATAAATAGTAAGGTGGTAATTACAAACACCTAGATACACATGAAAAGGTATATACAGACACATATACTGTACATACACACCTACACATATTTAGACATAGGACCCCTTCCTAGTAAAACACTTTGCCATATACCATATACCTTTTAAAAACTTTATTAATATATATTTTTATTAAAAAGTGTATACATGTGTCTAATACTTTACTTTAATGTGCTTTGTGCAACTTTTTTTAACCGTCACAGTTCACTTCAGGTTTAAATTCACGCTAACTATTCTAGCACAGTTTTGGCTTTCGCTCGAGTGCAAACTATAACTTTCAACTTGTAAATCCACTGCAAATTAGCGTGGTTGCAATCTCCATTGAAAGTATAGGCTGCGCTTGAGCAAAGTCATCCGTACTAACCCTTCTCTGGTTAATGCACTTTACTATGGACTTGTAATATCAAAGGTGCGCGCTAATGGAAGTGCATCAATTGATATTAGTTATATCTCTTGAGCTATCATTAGCGCGCCACAGGCCCTTTATTTTTAAGAAATTTTATTATGATCATATTTGCAGTAGTCTGTAGTGTGCCTCCTTGTTGGTGTCAAGTTTTACTGACACCTCTGGACTTTTAGATGCCTGCATCTTTCAAAGTTTAATTCATTCAATGAAGTGAGAATGAACGGTTATGAAATAGATGTAACTCCATTGATTTTAATGGAGCTGATCTCGCAACTCTCATACCAGAGAACTTTGTAGAATTGGGCCCCAGTCCTTGATGTAAAAAAATGTATTCTCTGATATATTCTGGGCATATTGGTTAGTCTGTGGACAACCTTTTATTAAACCTTTTCAGAATACAAAGGACACTGGGTGGTTAAACCATGCGATAACTGACTTATAAGACTAGATTGAAATGATATAGTAATCTGAAACAGCAGCTGAAGTTCAACCAGTTTAGAGGGAGCAATAAGGCTCTTACAAACAGTTAACTGCTCAGGTGTTGCCATGGAGATACAACTCTGTTAAAGAAGCAATAGATGAACCAGTGAAATAGCTCTTTCTGCAGATTATAGAAAATATTCACAAGCTTTTGACGCACATAGGGTTATTGTATTTTTTTCAAGCCTGTAGCTAATGTGACAATTTAATTCTAACAATCACATAGATCTTTGGGAAAACTCCTAGGTAACAGATATATTGTCATTTAAATGACATTCTCAAGTTATATTGTTCAGCAGTAGATCTCACAAGTTTCAAGAACATATTGTTTAATTACAAATAAATCCAAAGGTACACTTTTTTAGAGTGTTATGTGAATTATGTATATTTTAGTTGCAAAATCAAAACATTAACTAGCATAGTATTAGGTCTTTCATCAGTAGTGAGCAGTGATTAATATTCCATGTATTATATACTAAACTGCAACTGGTACCAAAAACTTTAAAATGGACAGCGCACATTAATGTGATTCCAATGACTTGTTATATCAGCTGTAGAGTTTAGGAAATTGTCCATTTATGTTTATTTGTGTATATAACACAGCTGTGGTTTTTTATTGTTGTTGATTGAAACCACAAACCAATCAAATTGTCTGAGCTTGTAGGGAGAGCATGACTTACTTCTAAATGAATAAAACATCTATTTGATCTGGGACATTATGGATATACTTTGTATCTGTATATGGTGTGTTATTTATATGCATTATACTGTAAAACTGTTTATTATGTATTTGAAATAATTTTGTTTATTGTAAAAAAAGTCTTATTTCATTTGACCTTTTATTATTATTATTATTATTTTTTTTTGTTGAGGTTCGAAATAATGTATACAGGTACAATTAACAGTTTATACAAGCTTCAAAACATGTGACATTAGTAATACAAGGGAGAACCAATAGTTCACCCAGCAAAAAGTCAGAATCCATGCAGTACCTGTAATGCAATTGTAGAAAGATGAAGTGATAACCCTCATTTTTAACCTCCTAAACAAAATAATAAGGATGCTCTTGGATTTCTATCACAGCAAACAATATATAGCTGGCAGACTTTATGAGGCGAAGGCTGCTGATGTTCCCTCTCAAATACGGATAATAATGAATGACATCAACTTTACACAACATCAACTTATGTAGAACTGTGTTAAAACCAGAAATGACAACGTAAATAAAGGTATGATCACTATTAATTTTATGCTGACAATCATTAAATAAGATAAAATAATGTGTTAACATTGTTCAGCCTTATAGGTCTAGAATTAATAGCACCTGTACTACGTACTGGACTACCACATAAACCCATAACTCAGGCCCTTATCAAAGAGGATCTCTCACTATTCATAAAGATGAAGGTGAGACAGTTCTGCAGCAGACCACTGCAAGGCATTCGGTAGTCTACTTAGACAGGGTTCCAATATGAAGCTTAATAGTATATGAGATTACTCCAAGTCTAGAGTAAGTTATAGATTAGATAAAGCTAAATGGATAACTGAGAACCCTAAAAAGGATAAAAAACAAACATATACACTGCATCTTTATAATATGAAAAACAGAATCATTATGCAAGTTTTTGCCTCTTTCGCACAACTACAGATTAATAAATAAATCACCTGTAGAACATGTAAAGCTATAATATCTATGAAGCGCTATAGATCTCAGATAGGAAAATATTCCTTTGAATTTCGACAACAAAAAATCAATGCCTGCAACTGCAATAATCGTGGGCTTTGAGCAAAGCAGTTCTTGTATACACATAAATCAATACTTAAGATGTCAAAGACTCATCTATACCTCTGATGCTAGTAACTCAGTGAGGACTTTATCACTCTTCCGGGCAAACTCCACACATTGCTGCATTCTCACATCTGCTAGGCCGGATATAGCCTGACAGCCCAAGGTCCCTTGTAAAGCAATAGCCTCCTCCGTGATAGAGAGAACCATGGCTTCTTCATATACAACATAGGACGCTGCATGATACTCACTTGTTGGTTATGCAAAACTGGGGAATGGGTAATATAAGGATTATCTATCTTTTTAATCAATAATAATTCTGGAGTAGACTGTCCCTTTAAATCGCCATCTCTGGGTCCTTAAGGGAATGAACATTTCTCGAAACAATGCTCCAGTAACAGGCTTAATCTGTTAGAATGTTCCTCCAGTAGCTCACAGATCGTGTCTTCCAATGCTTGCACTCCTAATGCCATCTTTAATTAGTAGTTGCTGTCGAACTACAAAACCTCTTGTCGAGAAGGGGGTAGGACCATAAAAGACAAGATATTGATGACATCTCGCAGAATAAAGTTGACACAACTTTTTCTGTTTTACAAAGTTTGCACTCTGACAAACAAACAAAAAAACTATTGATCTGCTGCAATCACGCTAGACTGTACTTTCACACTGTACAGAATGGGGGAAATTTCTGAACATATTTTGAATTCTTACAATGTGTGTTCTTTTTATTTAATTTTATTGAGAAAGGGAAATTACATCATGTCATGTCACATAAATTTTGCAAAGGGATAGCCAAACAAATGTAATTAAGACAATCAATAATATCAACATATTGTCTAAAAAATGTTCCTATTGACAGCACTGCTGGCAAATAACAACAACATGCCCTCTAATTTGTCATTGTATGAATAAAGTGTAACTACTTGGACAACACCAATTGCATAACTAATAACCTTATCTGATAGTAGTTACCATAGCTTAAAGGGCCACTAAACCCAAAATCTTTCTTTCATGATTCAGATAGAGAATAGAAATTTAAACAACATTACAATTTACTTCTATTATTTATTTTGCTTCATTTTTTAGATATCCTTAGTTGAAGAAAAAACAATGCACATGGTGAGCCAATCACACAAGGCTTCTATGTGCAGCAACCAATCAGCAGATACTGAGCATATCTAGATATGCTTTTCAGCAAAGCATATCAAGAGAATAAAACAAATTAGATAATATAAGTAAATTAGAAAGATGTTTAAAATTGCATTCTCTTTCTAAATCATGAAAGAAAAAATGTGGGTCTCAGGTCCCTTTAAGGGTCAATTATTGACCTTTATCTCAATAGCTTTATCTCAATGTAGCATATTGAAATCAAACCTATAAAGATTATGTTCAAACATAGAGAGAAATCTAAAATTAAACACCAACTGGATTACTATTTTTCAAAATCTGAACTATGTGTCATATGAGCTGGTAAATGATAAAATATAAAGTAGAAAATTACCATATTTTAGAAGATCTAACGAGGAGACCATAATTCATAGACAAAAGGGGAAAACATTAGTTGTAGATGAAAATTGATAATAGGAGTAAATTAGAAAGTTGCTTAAAATGGCAAGCTCTATCTAAATCATAAAAGAAAAAAATTGGGTTTAGAATCCCTTTAAGTAGAGTACTGTAGGCAAGTTCTGTTGTTATCCATAAAAAACTGCTACTAAGCACAGCTTGTTTGTAACTATAAAATACACATAAATTGGGCAAAATGAGACAAAACACTTCAGCAGGGCAATTATATAAAACTAGGGACAAAAAATTATGAATAGAAATTCCATGTATAAAACAACATATAAAACAAACAAGTAATATATTTTACTTCAACTGATACTCCTGTATAGTTATCTGCAAATCTCACATATCGTATCACCGAAAGACTTAAAAGTTAATCAGATTATTGTCCACTATAGTGGCTTAAAGTTATGTCATCAGAGAGGACCTATTTGTTATGGTGTAGATTATCCAAACCTCATGGCAGAAAGAGGGTGGAAATCATGCTGTCACCACTCTATTCCAACCCTCTGTTTGCTTTTGGGACTATTGTAAAAGTCAACAGCCAAGTATACAGATCTTGTAAGATTAAGAGAGGGGTCACTCCGGTTATCAACTAGGACCAAACGAGTGGACTTATGGAATTATGGAATAGAACATTGAAGTGACTATAGGAACTGGTCTTGTCACTAGCAGAGGAGGTTTGAGGTTTCTGCATACATTTTGTAGATTTGGATAAGTGTCTTGGCATTAGTGTTTGTTGCTGATGTAGACAAGTGTTTTGAGAAAAGCTCGCTACCTTTTAGTTTGTGAGAAAAAAATTATGCTGGGAATATCAAGATTTCATATACATATATATTTTGAGAACAAAAAAACAACAATTAGGCTTTGTGTTTTGTACTTAAAAAATTCCAAACTTTGTGTGTTTTTTGTGCATCCAGTGCACTTTATTAAATTTTACACTGTGCATATTTAAAGGGATATTCCAGCCAACATTGGAAACCACATGGCTGCATTTCGGTATTGAACAGAAACAATTTTGTAATATTCATGCATTAGCAAAAATGCTTCTAATAAAAGCTATAGCTGTTTCAAAAGTGTATTTAAGTATGCACCGTGCACCAGCATTTTAAATACAGCACTTGCTCAAAGAGCCTAAGGTGCTTGTTCCATCTGTTAATGACTCAATTTGCTAATTGCTGACATGATACAAGCCCCAGTGATGATCTGAGCAGCTGCAATATTTAAAATGTGGGTGCAGTGACAATATCTAGCTTTGCTTCACATGCACGTGCAGAGAAAAATGTCAACACTAAAACAGTGATAACTTTTACTAGAAGCGTTTTTGCCAATACATGTATATTGCAAATATTTTTCTATTCAAAGATGTAATTAATCTATGTACATTTATATTTTGACTGGTATGTCCCTTTAATACAATTTATTTCTGTGTAATTTACATACAAATTGTGTTTTTTTGATAAAATACGATTTTTGGTGAAGAATTTTGCTACAATATTTTGTACACCTTAACAATACAATTTTTTTTCCTTTGTCTCTTTGTGTGAATTGTTAAATTTTTAGTTTTGTCAGATATTTAACATACAAATTTCATTGTGCAGTCTTGTAATGTTCGCATCTTCTCCCCATATGATAATGCAGTATACGCCCCTTAGCGAGACACCCTGTTTTCAGGGTAAAAAGTGCCTTTAGATCATTCCACCAGGGAAATATAGGCACTGGTGAGCTTTCTTTCATAATCTCACCAGCCAAAAACCTTTAGATCATTGGGCCTGTATTCACAAAAGGGTTAATTTACTAATGTGCGAGCGGACATGATACGATGTACGCTGTCAGCATTTATCATTGCACCAGCAGTTCTTGTCAACTGCTGGTGCAATACCGCCCCCTGCAGATTTCCGGCCGCTAGCAGGGGCTGTCAATAAACCCGATCGTATTCAATCCGGTTGATTTCTGTCCGCCGCCTCAGAGCAGGCGGACAGGTTATGGAGCAGCGGTCTTTAGACCGCTGCTTCATAACTTCTGTTTCTGGTAAGCCTGAAGGCTCTCCGGAAACACCGTGCATCAAGCTCCATACGATAAATTGACCCCAAAGACTTGCTGCTGTAATAAATGCAAAAGATGCTTCCACAAAGTATTAGTTGGGACAAGGTGTTCAGACTTATACAAATCAAGGTGTTTTTTTTATTATTTAAAATATTCCTAGTAATTAACTATATTTTTATTCTCAGATTTTGTTTGTTGGAAGATCACATTGCAGATGGAAAAAGTCTGACAAATTACTTTTTTTTTTCTGTCTTTCCATTTCAAGAACTTGCAATTTCATTACGGTGTGAACAATTTTTATATCCACTGTATATTGTTTCAACAAGTAACAAAATCATATTTGATGTGATACATATAGATGCATCTTTAAAGTCTGAAAATTCAATGTATTAGATTGGATACCCATGAAGTATTAATAGAGAAAGCATTTATGATAATGTCCAGCATCAGGTGGGAAAGTCAGTTGGTGATGCTTAAAGGGTAATTTGAAAAATAGCGATCATAGGATCTGGGAGGGGGAGAGGGAGGGGGGTTTGAGGGGGGCTGCTACACTACAGAAAAATTCAATTTATTTAAAAAATGGGTACTGGCAGACAGCTGCCAGTACCCAAGATGGCGGCACATAGGTAGCGGGGGGAGGGGTAGAGAGCTGTTTGGGGGAGATCAGGGAGGTTGGGGGCTTATGGGGGTCCATCAGAGCCACATAATTATTATTTTAAAAAAAAAAAGCCTAGATCAATACTTTGGGTTGTCTACTAAAAAAAAATATATACATGTCAAGGGATAACAAAAGGGATCCCAGAGAAGCATTTACAACCATTTGTGCCATAATTGCACAAGCTGTTTGTAAATAAATTCAGTGAGAAACCTAAAATTGTGAAAACGTTTATGAAAAAGTGAATGATTTTTTTTATTTGATTGCATTTGGCGGTGAAATGGTGACATATAATATAGCAAAAGGGGCCTAGATCAATACTTTGGGTTGTCTACTACACTACTCTAAAGCTAAAATTAACCCTACAAGCTCCCTACAAGCTCCCTAATTAACCCCTTCTCTGCTGGGCATATTACACGTGTGGTGCGCAGCGGCATTTAGCGGCCTTCTAATTACCATAAAGCAATACCGAAGCCATATATGTCTGCTATTTCTGAACAAAGGGGATCCCAGAAATGCATTTACAACCATTTTTGCCATAATTGCACAAGCTGTTTGTAAATAATTTCAGTGAGAAACCTAAAGTTTGTGAAAAAGTTTGTGAAAAAAGAACGTTTTTTTTTATTTGATCGCATTTGGCGGTGAAATGGTGGCATAAAATATACCAAAATAGGCCTAGATCAATACTTTTGGTTGTCTACTAAAAAAAAATATATACATGTCAATGGATATTCAGGAATTCCTAACAGATACATATCAGTTTTCCAATGTAACTATCGCTAATTTTGAAATAAAAAATGGTTTGGAAATAGCAAAGTGCTACTTGTACTTATTGCCCTATAACTTTCCAAAAAAGCAAAGCACATGTACACATTGGGTATTTCTAAACTCAGGACAAAATTTAGAAACTATTTAGAATAGGAGTTTTTTTGGTGGTTGTAGATGTGTAACAGATTTTCGGGGTCAAAGTCAGAAAAAGTGTGTTGTTTTCCATCTTTTCATCATATTTTATATATTTTTTTATAGTAAATTATAAGATATGATGAAAATAATGGTATCTTTAGAAAGTCCATTTAATGGCGAGAAAAACAGTATATAATATGTGAGGGTACAGTAAATGAGTAAGAGGAAAATCACAGATAAACACAAACACTGCAGAAATGCAAAAATAGCCTTGGTCCCAGACGGTCAACAAATGGAAAAGTGCTCTGGTCACGAAGGGGTTAAACTAGAAGTGGATACCAGTGAATATAAGGAGTGAGGAAAAAAGACAAACAGGTAATGTCACTGTGTGATCATAGTTGATAAACAACATTCGATACAGGCTCATTATTTCAAATTGTACAACTTTCCCTCTGTTAAATGGACAGTAAAGTCAGAGTTAAACTTGCATGATTCAGATACAACATACTATTTTTACTTCTATGATCTAATCTGCTTTGTCCTTTTGGTACCCTTTCCTTTGTTGAAAATAGTACCTAAGTTCAGGCATATCAATGCAATACACTACTGGGAGCTAGCTGCTGATTGGTGGCTACACAAAAATGCCTGTTGTCATTGGTTCACTCAGTATTTCAGCTAGCTTCCATTAGTACATTGCTGCTCCTTTAACAAATTACACCAAAATAGTAATGCAAATTGGATAATACAAGTAATTTGATAAGTTGTTAAAATGTTCTCTGAATCATCAAAGAAAATGTTGTGCAAGAAAGAGTGTATCTTATGTCTCACATATCTACATGTGTAAGCAGCTTTTTCAGTGGGTTTCCTAAATGTCTGGAAAGGCGGCCTAGCAATGTTTGAATAATATCAGCAGCACTACATAATAATAATGGGAGATATTGTTGCATCAGCCCATTCTGTGTCAAAGGTGATAATGGAATAGTCTGACCATGTGATTGGGTAGATATAAGAATGTCTGACCATGGTTAGGTCTAATTGATCTATAAATAACTATAGATCATTATTCCATGATAATTTGTGACAGAGTGCAAGTGAAAAAAAAGTCTCTTTGGTGAGGGTAATGTATCCTTCAGATCCTACAGAAATAGATACATTATCATGATATTTTAAGGGTGGAGGGTCAAATGCAGCAATACAATCACCAGATTGAGGCATTTTATAAATATCTAATATTTTTTAAAAAGTGACTCTCCTGTATTGGGGACATGATTAATGTAGAATTTGATCTACAATATATCACTACCATCTCCTGAAGGAAATTTGTATCCCCAAAACCTTTTTGAAAGTAATATAGTACCAAATATACGGCCTGATTACGAGTTTTGCGGTAAGAGGGGTGCGTTGCTAACTTGCACGTTATTCTCACCGCTCTCTTACCTACAGCGCTGGTATTACAAGTTTTCAGAAACCTATCGTTATTAGGCAAGAAGTGAGCGTAGAGCAAAATTGAGCTCCATACCGCACTCCAATACCAGCGCTGCTTAAGTCAGCGGTGAGCTGGTTTTACGTGCTTGTGCACGATTTCCCCATAGACATCAATGGGGAGAGCCAGCTGAAAAAGGTCTAACACCTGCAATAAAGCAGCGTAAAGCTCAGTAACACAGCCCCATTGATTCCTATGGGGAAACAAAATTTATGTTTACACCTAACACCCTAACATGAACCCCGAGTCTAAACACCCGTAATCTTACACTTATTAACCCCTAATCTGCCGCCCCCGACATTGCGACACCTACATTATACTTATTAACCCCTAATCTGCCGCTCTGGACATCGCCACCACTATAATAAGCATATTAACCCCTAAACCGCCGCACTCCCGCATCGCAAACACTAGTTAAAGATGATTTACCCCTAATCTGCTGCCCCTAACATCGCTGCCACCTACCTACATTTATTAACCCATAATCTGCCGCCTCCAACGTCGCCACCACTATACTAAAGTTATTAACCCCTAACCCTAAGTCTAAGTCTAACCCTAACCCCCCTAACTTAAATATAATTAAAATAAATCTAAATAAAACTTACTATTAATAACGAAAAACTTCCTATTTAAAACTAAATACTTACCTGTAAAATAAACCCTAAGCTAGCTACAATATAACTAATAGTTAAATTGTATCTAGCTTAGGGATTATTTTTATTTTACAGGCAAGTTTGTATTTATTTTAACTAGGTAGAATAGTTACTAAATAGTTATTAACTATTTACTAACTACCTAGCTAAAATAAATACAAATTTACCTATAAAATTAAACCTAACCTGCCTTACAATAAAACCTAACCTAACCCTACATTTAAATAAATTCCCTAAATTAAATACAATTAACTAAATTCAATACAATTAGCTAAATTACAAAAAACAAACAAACACTAAATTACAGAAAATAAAAAACAAATTACAAGATCTTTAAACTAATTACACCTAATCTAATAGCCCTATCAAAATAAAAAAAGCCCACCCAAAATAAAAAAAACCTAGCCAAAACTAAACTACAGCTAGCCCTTAAAAGGTCCTTTTGCGGGGCATTGTCCCAAAGAAATCAGCTCTTTTACCTGTAAAAAACAACCACTCCAACAGTAAAACCCACCACCCACACAACCAACCCCCCAAATAAAATCCTAACTAAAAAAAAACTAATCTTCCCCATTGCCCTGAAATGGTATTTGGATGGACATTGCCCTTAAAAGGGCATTTAGCTCTATTGCAGCCCAAACCCCTAATCTAAAAATAAAACCCACCCAATACACCCTTAAAAAATTCCTAACACTAACCCCCGAATATCCACTTACAGTTTTGAAGAGCCGACATCCATCCTCAACGAAGCTGGGAGAAGTCTTCATCCAAGCGGCAAAAGGTCCTCAACGAAACAGGCAGAAGTGGTCCTCCAGATGGGCAGAAGTCTTCACCCAGATGGCATCTTCTATCTTCATCCTTCCGACGCGGAGCGGCTCCATCTTCAAGACATCCGGCGCAGAGCATCCTCTTCAATCGACGGCTTCTTCTACAAAGAAGGTTCCTTTAAATGACGTCATCCAAGATGGCGTCCTTAGATTCCGATTAGCTGATAGAATCCTATTGGCTGATGCAATCAGCCAATAGGATTGAGCTTGCATTCTATTGGCTGATTGGAACAGCCAATAGAATGCGAGCTCAATCCTATTGGCTGATTGGATCAGCCAATAAGATTCAAGTTCAATCCTATTGGCGGATTGCTAAAGAGACTGAGGTCTACTTGAGCGCCGAATGAATGTACCCAATCGCCCAGGAGTGGTGATACCTAGCTCTCACCAAAAAAGATAAATAGAAATAGAAATAAACCCAGGCGCCTGTCCTAACGGAGGCAAAGGTACTACTAACAATGGACTCAAATGGAAAAGTTAAAATATGATATTTAATCAATACATATAAGTTGAAATCATGGATCCATGTTATACTTTAAAATGACAAACAATTGAATAAATAAATATATAGGATAAAAACAATAAACAATGGCAACAATAATGCAATCAGTAAAAACAACAGTAATGCAATCAGTAAAAACAACAAAAACAACTGGTATTAATCGTCCGTGAAAACTTAAAAGGTAACTCTAGGTGATGACTGTAAGGAGATGTGGTAATGGGATACCAGTGATAATTGTGAGTGATAGCTTCTATGTCCAATGGTGATCCAAATTAAAGTGATGATAAGGTGCAAAGTACTTGTGTGGAGGTGATAATGATATATCCAATGATAAAAAGTAAAAACAGGATAACACAAAAAATGTGTGTAAAAAATAGAAAAATTTAACAAATGGTGCAAACAATGTGTCAAAAATGGGGCAGTCTTGATAAAGGCCTAGCATGGGTCGAAACGCGTAGACCACAGCACTGGTAAGCCTTATTCTATTGTTACTACTATTCGTAAACCATCTACACTATATATTTTTATTTTTTTCAGAGGAGGATCACCGTTATTTGCTTTTTGGTATTTTTGTTACTGCAGCTTTAAGGAGCATGGAGACATTGCTTTTGTGATTATTGTGACACTCAGGGATATATATTTTGCGATCCTTATTTTTGACACATTTTTTTCCCCATTTTTGACACATTGTGTGCACCATTTGTTCAATTTTTTCTATTTTCTACACACATTTTTGTGTTATCCTGTTTTTACTTTTTTTCATTGGATATAATTGGATTATCATTATCACCTCCACACAAGTACTTTGCACCTTATCATCACTTTAATTTGGATCACCATTGGACATAGAAGCTATCACTCACAATTATCACTGGTATCCCATTACCACATCTCCTTACAGTCATCACCTAGAGTTACCTTTAAAGTTTCACGGACGATTAATACCAGTTGTTTTTGTTGTTTTTACTGATTGCATTACTGTTGTTTTTACTGATTGCATTATTGTTGTCATTGTTTATTGTTTTTATCCTATATATTTATTTATTCAAGTGTTTGTCATTTTAAAGTATAGCATGGATCCATGATGTCAACTTAAATGTATTGATTAAATATCATATTTTAACTTTTCCATTTGAGTCAGGGGCGTATTATGGCCTAGGCCAACAAGGCCGGTGCCTAGGGTACCAGATTTGGGAGGGGCAGCACATCTGCCCTATTCTCTCTCTAACAGCCAGCACACAGTACAGTGAGTGATAAAGTGCAGGCTTTTACAGAGAAGACAAGGCACGTGCGCTGATTAAGGTCGCTCTTCACAGGCAGTACTCCTTTAAACCATTGCTTCATTTAGAGCCGCCGGCATTTTTGCAGTGGAAGCGTTTTTCGTGAGAAACTTGCCCGGGATATGCTTACAAGGTAAGGCTGGAGGAGAAGACCTTGTGCTGATATGCTGCCTCCCCATGTCAGCTGTGGTGGTTCTGCAAGCACAGTGCTTATTGCAGGTCTTAGTAAATAACAGACTGGATGTGTCTGTGCACTGCTTAGATCAGCTTGTGATGTCTAATAATAAACTCTCAGTGCTAATGTATGTTAACTACTAATGGTTAACTTTGTTTGCATTCATGAACCACAGAGTAAATAGTAAACTGACACTTAAAAAAGTTTCATTACTTGAATGATGGTAATTACTGTATGTTGTTGCATGTAAAGGGCAGTGATTGTTTCAAAGTGTATTCTTTTTTCCCTCCCTTTATCTCTCCCTTCCTCCCTCAACTCCCTTCCTCCTGCAACTAAATCCCTCTACTGCCTTCCTTATTTCTTTACCTCCCTCCCTGCTTTCCCTCCCTCCCTCCCTTCTTTTTCTCAACTCCCTCCCTTGCTCCCTTCTTTCAATCCTTTCTTTACCTACCTTTTTGCCCTCCCCCCTTTCTCCTCTCCCTTCCCCCTTTTCTCTTCACTCTCTCCCTCCTTTCCTTTCCCTCCCTTTTCTCCCCCTTCCTTCCCCTTCTTTTCTCTCCCATCTCTCAGGGAGAAAATGGTATGAGATGCATGCAAATCAAACTGACCCAAAAAAATATTAAGGCGAAAACAGGCCTAAAACCTTTATGGGGGAGGGAAGCAGAATTTTGAGTGCCTAGAGCAGCACAAAACCTAAATACGCTACTTTCAACCTTAATTCTGATTGGCTGATAGAATTCTATCAGCCAATCGGAATCTAAGGGATGCCATCTTGGATGACGTCATTTAAAGGAACCTTCATTGTAGAAGAAGGCGTCGATTGAAGAGGATGCTCCGCGCCGGATGTCTTGAGGATGGAGCCGCTCCACATCGGAAGGATGAAGAGAGAAGATGCCGTCTGGGTGAAGACTTCTGCCTGTCTGGAGGACCACTTCTCCTGGCTTCGGTGAGGACTTCTTGCCGCTTGGATGAAGACTTCTCCCGGCTTCGTTGAGGATGGATGTCGGCTCTTCAAAACTGTAAGTGGATCTTCAGGGGGTTAGTGTTAGGATTTTTTAAGGGTGTATTGGGTGGGTTTTATTTTTAGATTAGGGGTTTGGGCTGCAATAGAGCTAAATGCCCTTTTAAGGGCAATGCCCATCCAAATACCCTTTTCAGGGCAATGGGGAGATTAGGTTTATTTAGTTAGGAATTTATTTGAGGGGTTGGTTGTGTGGGTGGTGGGTTTTACTGTTGGGGTGGTTGCTTGTATTTTTTTTTACAGGTAAAAGAGCTGATTTCTTTGGGGCAATGCCCCACAAAAGGCCCTTTTAAGGGCTATTGGTAGTTTAGTTTAGGCTAGGTTTTTTTTTATTTTGGGTGGGCTTTTTTATTTTGATAGGGCTATTAGATTAGGTTAATTAGTTTAAAGATCTTGTAATTTGTTTTTTATTTTCTGTAATTTGGTGTGTTTTTGTTGTAATTTAGCTAATTGTATTGAATTTAGTTAATTGTATTTAATTTATGGAATTTATTTAATTGTACGGTTAGGTTAAGTTTTATTGTAAGGCAGGTTAGGTTTTATTTTACAGGTAAATTTGTATATATTTTATAATAACTATTTAGTAACTATTCTACCTAGTTAAAATAAATACAAACTTGCCTGTAAAATAAAAATAAACCCTAAGCTAGCTACAATGTAACTATTAGTTATATTGTAGCTAGCTTAGGGTTTATTTTACAGGTAAGTATTTAGTTTTAAATAGGAATAATTTAGGTAATGATAGAAGGTTTTATTTAGATTTATTTTAATTATATTTAAGTTATGGGGTTTAGGGTTAGACTTAGGGGTTAATAACTTTAGTATGGGGGCGGAAGATTAGGGGTTAATAAATGTAGATAGGTGGCGGTGATGTTAGGGACGGTAGATTGGGGTTAATAATATTTAACTAGTGTTTGCGATGCAGGAGTGCAGCGGTTTAGGAGTTAATGTGTTTATTCTAGTGGCGGCGATGTCGGGAGCAGCAGATTAGGGATTAATAATCTTATTTTAGAATTTGCGATGCGGGAGTGCAGCGGTTTAGAGGTTAATATGTTTATTCTAGTGGCGGCGATGTCGGGAGCGGCAGATTAGGGATTAATAATTTTATTTTAGTATTTGCGATGCGGGAGGGCCTCGGTTTAGGGGTTAATAGGTAGTTTATGGGTGTTAGTGTACTTTGTAACACTTTAGTTATGAGTTTTATGCTACAGCTTTGTAGTGTAAAACTCATAACTACTGACTTTAGAATGCGTTATAAATCTTGACGGGATAGGCTGTACCACTTTTTGGCCTCCCAGGACAAGCTTGTAATACCGGCGCTATTAAAATCCCATTGAAAAAAGACTATACACAATTTGTGTAAGTTGATTTGCGGTAGGGCCAAAAAAGTGTGCAGTGCCCCTAAATCTGCAAGACTTGTAATACCAACGGTAGTGAAAAAGCAGCGTTATAATCTGATAACGCTGCTTTTTCACTATAACGCAAAACTCGTAATCTAACCGAGTATTTCCAGGCAAATCAAGGCCCTTGGAATTTTGTGTAATTTGTGCAGCTATTTAATAGATTGATAAATATTATTCTGAAAAATATAAATGTGTTGATGTGTGAGACCTTATAGATAGTCACAGAATGGGCAGGTAGAGACAGATGATTTACTCCAAAGTTACATAAACACATTTAAAACAGTAATACATATATAGGAAATTACTTAGTAACCAAAAGAAAAAGGGAGAAGCTATCTGCCATAGAGAGCATTGGGGAGTGGGAGAGTATTGTTTGTTAACATGAAAATAACCTTGTACAAACACCAGCTACATGTAAATACTGATTGCACACCCATTTAGCATAAACAATATCACTCCTTCTCTACATAGTACAAATGTATGTTTTGTGTATATAGAATAGAACTAGAACACTTTTAACACAAAGGGGAGATTAGTGATATGGATATGGGAGCCTTCTAATGCATCTGTTAGAATATTGATGACCAGAGAATTAAAAAATATTGCATTTCAGATAATCAAATACATATAAACTATATAGTGGAAAAAGAGCATACGTGGTTTTATTTATAGCGATTCTATTACTAAAACCCTGTGAACAAAGCAAATAAAAAAACAACCCATGAGAATATAATCGCTGCTGACTCCAAAATCCTGTAGTAAATCCAACTGCTACACGGATTCAGCCGGCTGAAATCCTGAACTGAAGATGATTCATTTTAATAAACAGAAACGTCTAGGCCATATGTACAGAGTGTAATTAGTTTAATTTTAATTGAAGAGCCTTTCTACGGCTGTAAACTGTACCAGGCTTCCAAGAAAGCCGCTAGTATAAGAGCGATCCAGGCCAGGCTAATATCTAGAAAGCTGCAGTAGGTGGGCGTGGCCAGGGAAGGAAGAACGAGTTTGGGGAGCTGATGGGCGTGGTAAGCAATGGTAAAACGAGGAAGACTCATACATTGGGCGTGGTTATGCTAATCAGATAGCAGCGGCTTCCACTTCTCTAGGAGCTTCAGCTCATCAAAGAGAACTGAGCATCGGAGAGCAGCAGGAGTCTCAGCGGTGAGTAGCTACCGGGGGAGAATACTTACTGGGAAAATACACACTGAGAAGGGATGTAAAAATAACTGTCATAATCCTTAGGTACCTACCCAGTATATATAAGTACATGAGTACCTTTACAACCTACCTGCCAACAGCATAGCTTTCTTGTACCTACCTCTTGAAGTACCTTCCCTGGCAGGTTCATCCCAGTTTTGTCATCTCGTTACTCCTGTAGCTATTACCAACCTGCTAACAGCTTTTCTCGATTGGCAAAATCATTCACTGTCATTGGCATTTTAGTTTCTGCTCCATTGTCACCTTACCCCACAATGTTTAGCTAATTAAACCGATGCATGTGCCATACCGGCCTTATATTAATAATTACATCCACCAACCTCTATTATAAGCGTTGTGTCACCTTATTAGTATAATAGCCACGCAACAGGCGATTTGTTCATTTATACCACACTCGTATGTCTTTATAATTCATAGCCGTAGCTACTATATTTATCTGCTACAGGTATTTTCAGCCTATGTTTCCTTCATTCACTTATAGCATGACCAATATACCACCTACCCTTGCTCATCTCTCAGATCATTTTATATACAATCTCCCATCTAACTCAGTTTAATTCCCTGGGCACCTACTGTCTGCATTGCAGTGCTTAGACATGCAAAACATTTTGCCTCATGACAATCACTGTATTTATTGCCTACAATATAATAATCAGAACTATTGTTAATGCATCCATCTATATGTTAAATTGTCCATTTTGCAATACTACATTCTGTCCCCAGTATGGGGAGATGCACTTCTGCAGTGTATTATTTTATACAATTTCATTTATACTGTCATATATGTTCACATTTTCATTCTAATAGTATGATAAAAATTAATATTTGGTTTTGAAGCTGTTGGGACTAAATGTAGACATGGGCATAATGGAGAGGTATTTGAAAGATGAGATCTTACATACAGGTCTCAAGAAGGAAAGGGATTGTATTGGAAGATGAGGCAGTGAAACAGCAGAGATGTGAAGTGTGATTTTGAGTGTATGGGTAGTTCAGGTGATTAATCAAAGAGTTAACTTGTGCTGGAAAATAACATAAAGAGAGGCATTTATGCAGAGGTGGATATGTTTGTAAACTCAGAGGGCAGTGGTAGACTGGGTGAGAAGAGGGCGTGGGGTAGATGTGATGAAGTAGAGACTTCAGGTAGGAGAGGTTAATAAACCCTGCACAGATAGATGTTATGATGAGGCAGGGGGCACAGGTAAATGAGATCACAAAGTAGAACTCATAGGTAGAATGACAGAGGGCACAGAAATATTAGCTTGGCAAAATAAGAGGTGACATAGATTTTTCAGAGAGAAAAGTGGATGAAGCAAAGGGCGTACACAGCCTACTTGATGACAAAAGGTAGATAATAAGGTCATAAAAATAGGCAACAAGGGTATGAAAAGCTTTAAGTAGAGGTGTTTGACAATGTGGTGAAGAAGATATCAGTGGTAGATTCTGCATTGAAACAAAGCTCAAGTAAATGGTATGATGAGCCAGACAGCACATACAGATAGACAGAGGGCACATGGAGAAGACTTGATGAAGCTGATGACACTGATGAACAGAGCAGACAGATGACTTCATTAAGCATTGAACACAGTAAGGTGATTTGATAAACCGGGGTGATTGTGAAATGAGAAACAAGATCCATGGACACAAGGTGATGACACTGCAGAAGCAAGGGTATGGGGTGATGAAACAGTGCTTGCAATGATGTGAGGCAATAAAACATGGTACAGGGGTATGATGTCACACAAGGAGAGGTGATGGTGTACAGAGACTGGTTGATGGTGCAGAGGGCTTAGGAAGCAAATAAAGCAAATGACATGGTTAGATAAACTGATGAAGATGGTGCAGGTAGAAGTGATGAGAAAGAAGTGTGATTCAGAAAAAAATTCTGGTCACTGAGTCTAACAGTATAAGGAGAAAAGCCAAAAAGGCAGAGAACACCATTAGATGGCGGAAAAGGGATAAAATAGATATCATTGAGGAATCTGAGGGTCATGAATCAAGAGGAACAGGTAGATAAAGAATACATCAAAAGAGAAGAGAGACTGAATGGCAGCTGAGGAAAGGCTGCATGTAGCTGTGTGGGTGGCAAGCTGGGGAGACAAAGATGAGGAATATTCCAGGTTTTCGTCAGCTGTGCACAACCAGAGTTTACATTTGGAGGAATATTCCAGAAACGCTTTCCTTGCCAAATGAGCTTGCAGCCTGCTATGCAATTGTTTGTGTCAGAACAATGAAATGGACGTTAACTGAATTTACATTGTGATCTGGATGCTGTAAAATAGTTGTACTGTGCAAACAGCAAAGAGATAAGAGGATGGAAATCACTCTAGAGACCATTTGTAAAAGATTTACTGCTATTCTATCATAAAGCAGGAGGTTAAACAGATCTCTTTTCATTAGGCTTGTGAGTGTAAAAGCTAGTGGTCCATGAAATAGATCAGAACACTCTGTTATTTTACAGTGAAGATAAATGCAGCAGCATCTAATTGTGGTATATCACATGTATTAGTGAACTGAGTGCAGCATATTCCCATCCATCACAAAGTAAGTTAAAGGGACACTGGACCCACTTTTTTTTCTTTCAGATATAGCATGAAATTTTAAGCAACTTTCTAATTTACTCCTATTATCAATTTTTCTTCGTTCTCTTGCTATCTTTATTTTAAAAGCAGGAATGTAAATCTTAGCAGCCAGCCCATTTTAGGTTCAGCATCATGGATAGCGCTTGCTTATTGGAGCATTACATTTACCCACCAATAAGCAAGCATAATCCAGGTTCTCAACCATCAATGGGCCGGCTCCTATGCATCACATTCCTGCTTTTTTAAATAAAGATAGCAAGAGAACAAAGAAAAAATGATAATAGGAGTAAATTAGAAATTTGCTTAAAATTGCATGCTCTGACTCATGAAATAAAAAAAAATGGGTTTAGTGTCCCTTTAAATGTAATCATTAAAGTAGAATTATTTAACATTGAGAACTTTAACCACATCTCAATGCTGATGAGATCTGGGATTAGCTGTGTGCCATGTAACTGATAAAGAAAAAAAATGATTGTAAAATATTTAACCTGAAATAATGTTTTTAAATAAAAATGTAAACTTTATTAGTTTCAAGATATGTAATGTTTTTCTCATATGATTAAAAAAGCTCTAAAGACCTTAGACCATTTTATAATCATATGCATGCTCTCATGGTAACTGCGTTTAACTCCACTAGTGCTAAAGGGGCAGTAAACACCTTGAGATTTTTATATAACATGAAGAATGAAACAACTTTGCAATATATTTTCAGTATATATTTTGTCACCTCGTCATGTAATTTAGCTCTGAAAATTTCTAATTTTCAGAACTTTAAATGCACCCTGCTGATATTGCAAGGTTAACTCTGCTGCATATATATCCAAAAATGGCTTTATCAGATAACAACTGCAAAACAATGCATTTTATACTAATGTTATGACAGTGGCTATCCTTGTTGTCTGCAGACTAAAGCCCAGATTGGCTTCTCCAAATAAGGCAAATGGTGGGAGGAGTTTTGCTATTGAAAATGAATTGCAGTAAAAAGGGTGTTTAACCCCTTAAGGACCAAGGACGTACGCCACACGTCCTAAAAAAAAATACAGTTAATGACCGAGGACGTGTGGCGTACGTCCTTGGTCTGGAAAGCAGCTGGAAGCGATCCTGCTCGCTTCCAGTTGCTTTCCGGTTATTGCAGTGATGCCTCGATATCGAGGCATCCTGCAATAACATTTTTTAGCAATCCGGTGCAGAGAGAGCCACTCTGTGGCCCTCTCTGCACCGGACATCACCGGCAAGATCCGTTGGTGGGTGGGAGCCGGTTCGGGAGGCGGGTGGCGGCCATCGATGGCCCTGATGATGTGGAGGGGGGCGGGATCGTGGGCGGGGGTGATCGGGGGCGCGCACGGACGCGCGCGCGTGCACGGGAGGGCGGGGGCGGGTGCGTGCACGGGGAGGGAGCGGGTGGGAGCCGCTACACTACAGAAAAATTATGTACTCAAAAGTTTTAAAAGTACTAACTATTGAAATTAAAATGCATTAGTTAGGGGGTGGGGGATTGGTCTGTGGGGGGGAAGCTACACTACAGAAAAACAACATAAAAATAAAAATAAACTATTTCTCTTGCAAACTGGGTACTGGCAGACAGCTGCCAGTACCCAAGATGGCCCCCAATAAGTCAGAGGGGGGGGGTTAGAGAGCTGTTTTGGGGGGGATCAGGGAGGTTGGGGGCTAAGGGGGGATCCTACAAAGTAGCATATGTAAATATGCTAAAAATTTATTTTATTTTTAAAAAAAAAAAACTTTTATTTTAGTACTGGCAGACTTTCTGCCAGTACTTAAGATGGCGGGGACAATTGTGGTGTGGGGGAGGGAAGGGAGCTGTTTGGGAGGGATCAGGGGGTCTGATGTGTCAGGTGGGAGGCTGATCTCTACACTAAAGCTAAAATTAACCCTGCAAGCTCCCTACAAACTACCTAATTAACCCCTTCACTGCTAGCCATAATACACGTGTGATGCGCAGCAGCACTTAGCGGCCTTCTAATTATCAAAAAGCAACGCCAAAGTCATATATGTCTGCTATTTCTGAACAAAGGGGATCCCAGAGAAGCATTTACAACCATTTGTGCCATAATTGCACAAGCTGTTTGTAAATAATTTCAGTGAGAAACCTAAAATTGTGAAAAATTTAGCGTTTTTTTTTAATTTGATTGCATTTGGCGGTGAAATGGTGGCATGAAATATACCAAAATGGGCCTAGATCAATATTTGGGGTTGTCTACTACACTACACTGAAGCTAAAATTAACCCTAGAAGCTCCCTACATGCTCCCTTATTAACCCCTTCACTGCTGGGCATAATACACGTGTGGTGCGCAGTCGCATTTAGCAGCCTTCTAATTAGTAAAAAGCAAAACCAAAGCCATATATGTCTGCTATTTATGAACAAAGGGGATCCCAGAGAAGCATTTACAACCATTTATGCTATAATTGCATAAGTTGTTTGTAAATAATTTCAGTGAGAAACCTAAAGTTTGTGAAAAAAATTGTGAAAAAGGGAACAATTTTTTTTATTTGATCGCATTTGGCGGTGAAATGGTGGCATGAAATATACCAAAATGGGCCTAGATCAATACTTTGGGATGTCTTCTAAAAAAAATATATACATGTCAATGGATATTTAGGGATTCCTGAAAGATATCAGTGTTCTAATGTAACTAGCGCTAATTTTGAAAAAAAGTGGTTTGGAAATAGCAAAGTGCTACTTGTATTTATGGCCCTATAACTTGCAAAAAAAAAGCAAAGAACATGTAAACATTGGGTATTTCTAAACTCAGGACAAAATTTAGAAACTATTTAGCATGGGTGTTTTTTGGTGGTTGTAGATGTGTAACAGATTTTGGGGGTCAAAGTTAGAAAAAGTGTGTTTTTTTCCATTTTTTCCTCATATTTTATAATTTTTTTATAGTAAATTATAAGATATGATGAAAATAATGGTTTCTTTAGAAAGTCCATTTAATGGCGAGAAAAACGGTATATAATATGTGTGGGTACAGTAAATGAGTAAGGGGAAAATTACAGCTAAACACAAACACCACAGAAATGTAAAAATAGCCTTGGTCCCAAACGGACAGAAAATGGAAAAGTGCTGTGGTCATTAAGGGGTTAAGGGGCACTCAAGTCAAAATAAACTTTTATGACTCAGATAGAGCATGCCGTTTTAAGACACATTCCAATTTACTTCCATTATCAAATTTTGAACAGTCTTTTTATATTCACACTTTCTGGGGAACAAGATCCTACTGAGCAAGTGCACAAAAGCTCACAGGGTGTACGTATACTAGTCTGTGATTGGCTGATGTCTGTCACATGATACAAGGGGCCGGAAAATAGGAGAAAAAATAAATTTGGCAGAACAAAAATCTACTGCTTATTTAAAATTCAGAATAGGTGTTATTGCCTTGTATTTGTAATTCTGCTGCATTGAGTAGCCCTTTAAGTTGTTTTAAAAATGTTAAGGCTTAGCTGATATGTTATTCTATAGCAACACAAAAGATATCTCTTCTAACTACAAGGTGTTTACTGTCCCTTTAAGTCAGCTCAGAACTCACTATGCATAATAAAAATCCAACGAGAAAATGCTTTAATGTATTTAATTATTGCACAAATATTTGTGTGTAACCCCACAAAGAACATGGTCAGCGAACCAATTCGAAGTGGCATTAAGATGTAACTGCCAATTACAGACTACATTTTGCTTAGATCTGGTTGAGCAACACACTGATTAAAGGGACATTAAATATTTCTCAGTTTTTGCTTCTAAATTGTGTTTTGTCCTTGAGAATTGTGTTTTGTCTTAGAGAATTAATAAAGCAAAATCTGTAACCTAGGTTCTCAAAATAATGCAAATTTCCTAATCCAGCCTTTTATTTACAAAATTTGCAGGTTATATAGTTTGTTTTTTAGCCTCCTAAAAGGACAATCAAGTCAAAATTAAACTTCATGATTCAGATAGAACATGCAATTTTAATCAACTTTCTAATTTACTTCCATTGCCAAAATGTGCACAATCCTTTTATATTTACACTTTTTGAGTCCCCAGCTTCTACTGAGCATGTGCAAGAATTCACAGAATAAACATATATGCATTTGTGATTGGCTGATGGCTGTCACATGATACAGGAAGAGTGGAAATAGACATAACTGAAATTTCTCAAAAAAATAAATAAATCTACTACTCATTTGAAGTTCAAACTAAGTGCTATTGTGTTGAATTTTTATCATGCATTTGTTGATTATGCAAATCTTCTGTATTTACTGGTCCTTTAAGAAAGTTTGGGACAAGCACAATTTTACACAACAACAAGAGGTGTCTTATGTCCTTTTAAATATGTGTTTAACCCCTTTTGTGGGCTTAAACACTTAGGGCCTGATGATCATAATTTCACTTAGTTATATGTGAAAAACCTTGCAGATTAAAGCCACACTTTAAAAATGACATATTGCAGCCAATACAATTTCACAACGCTTTTTTGTGTGCAGTGTAATTTTATTTCGATTTCTACTTTTCTGGTTAAATAGTTTCTTCCTGTGTAATTTCAATCCGAATTTTATGTTTTTCATAAAAATACGATTTTTGCAGAACAAATTTGTTACAATTTTCAATGTGATTAAAGGGACATGAAGCCCAAATTTTTCATTTCATGATTCAGATAGAGCATACCATTTAAACAATATTCCAATTCATTTCTATTATCTAATTTGTTTTGTTCTCTTTGTATCCTTTAATGAAATGTATACTTAGGTAGGCTAAGAAGCTGCTGATTGGAAGCTGCACATATATGCCTCTTGGTTTTTTAACAAAAGATACCAAGAGAATGAAGCACATTAGATAATAGAAGTAAATTGGAACGTTATTTAAAATGTTTTGCCCTATCTAGATTATTAAAGAAAAATGTGGGGTCTCATGCCCCTTTAAACAATACAAATTTTAACTGCATATATTATTTTGATACTTCTTTTATACAAATGTTGTATGTATGTAATGTATGTATCGCCTTTACATACATAAAAAATAGGGAACACCCCTTTGAGAGACATAATGTTCTCAAGGTAAAAACTGCCTTTAGAAAATTAGGACAGTGGCTTCATAATACTCGCAAGATTTCATAGAAAATCTCACAAGCCAAGAGATCTTTAGATAAATGGGCCCTAAATTACACTTAAGCCGCTGTGCAGGTATTTAGGACCAGATTATAAGTGGAGCGCTAAAACCGAAGTTAGAATATCGTGTGTGCGTTCATGTATTCCCCCATAGAAATCAATGGAGAAAAAAAAAGTGGAAAAAAACCTAACACCCTACTCTCGTGCAAACCGGATCACATATTGTCATGTGCAATAACCCAAACAGGAAAATATGAATATTTCACATGCCAATGTTCTTCACATACAAAAATATGTTCTATTTATTCATAAATAAATATTTCTACATATATCTGATGGTATTTTGGTACAATATACAGTATCTCACAAAAGTGAGTACACCCCTTACATTTTTGTAAATATTTCATTATATCTTTTCATGTGACAACACTGAAGAAATGGCACTTTGCTACAATATAAAGTAGTGAGTGTACAGCCTGTATAACATTGTGGGTAAATTTGCTGTCCCCTCAAAATAACTCAACACACAGCCATTAATGCCTAAACCAAAGAAAAAACCAATGGCACTACTATAGAGTTTGAAATTTATTATTTATTTAAACCTCAGTAGAACCCTTTATTATACCACAGGAGTTCTGTATTGCAAATTAATATCGGGTAAGGGTGCTTGGTGTATTAAAACCTTCAATTTTAATTAGAAAGAGCAAGAAGAGGCTTGCCCTTTTAAGAATACACACACTAGCACTCGAGGTTAATAGTTTCAAATGTGTTAGGACAGCATATATTAAACTAAACTTGTGATATTAAATAAAACATAACTTTTATTCAGTAACTTATAAAATTAGGAATTTCATTAAAACCACACGTAGGGCACCTTCTGTAGTAGAAAGTTAAATTATATACATCAATAATATCTCGTCTGATGTACAGATGGAAAGCTGTATATATTGAGTTAATATTACTGTGATCAAAATATATAAATCTCTACAGATCATCTATGGTTATAGAAAGTTAAACAACGCTTGATAAGTTTGTTTTTATTATCGATATTATATGGTACTCTTAGATTTAGATGGAAAAACAGTTGTAAAGGAGTTGGATAACTAGTAACACATTGTTGCATGGGGTATAAGGAAACAGTATATCGATGGTAACTACTTTGTATATACTGTATATTAATGGAGTAGGTATTTATTATCGTCACCTACATATATATGTTGAGTCAATATTCTATTCTATTCTATTCCCAGATTCAGTTGGATTGTAGTTACTTGTATCCACCAGGTTATGGTGATATCCTTAAGTAAAACGCTAAGATAGTTATATATTAATCACTTGCATGTATTTTCTGGTCATAGATATTAACGGTTTATTAGTAAGGTCCGCTTGTACTTTGCGGTATATACTGCTAAAGTATCTATCAGTATAATGTAGCATTTAAAGTTGATTGCTTGTAACAAGCCAGTTTATTCAATCCATGATGCAAGAAAATAATATAAATAAGGCTTAAGTGCACGCTAGAGTAGTGGTGCACTTAGCCTTCCTAGTGGTGCACTTAGGAAGTAACTAATCGTAAGTATTAACAATTTGATAGATTATAATTGCCACCAGTAGACTGCAGTATATATTAATAAGATACCGGTCAATGTAATGTATCATTTAGGGTTAACTGTTTGCAAAACACCTGTTAGACGAGTCTGTAAGGGAACGCTAAGAAAATGGTGTATTAAACCTCATATAAGTGTTATCTCAATAAGTTTTATAAATTATAATATCCGCTAGTAAACTGCGGTAAATGTTACTAAGGTACCATTATGTATAATAAAGCATTTTAAATTAACTATTTCTATAACATCTGTTAGACGAGTTAGTAGTTCAGCTGGATAATATTACACAGGACTCGAATTTCCAAAATAATAGTATCATTAGTAACCAGAATATAATATTAAGAATTTGATTTATCTACTACATTAGCAAGGTAGCTAAGTGCTGACTAAAAACACAGGAGCTCCTAGGACTCCTCACCAAGACCCTAATCTTCCTGACATGTTTCGCTGTTACCGGCTTTCTCAAAGGAATTACCGCACTGTCAGGTCTTCGGCTTTTTATGGCGTGTTGAAGAATGCCCACAAGTATGACGTCCGTTTTAGGGGAATAGATTATTGATTGATAGCTTATTCACACCCATCTTGCTTACATCATGAGCGTAAAGATTATCTTATTGGCTTAGGCGCACACACCTCTCACATTTGACAGATTGTTGATACTTGGGAAAAGTCATTGTTTAAATTAAATTAGTTGCCTGAAAACCTCTATTGACGACACAGAGGTCCTACATTTTCTCCTACATCCTACTGGTATTATTCAACATCTGTAGTTGTTTTTTTTGTGGAAATGTAAAGTTTCATCAAATGACGTCTAATATCCCTTGTGTGGTTTGATTTAATAAAGATGTTATGTGACTCTATTTCTTTAGTTTCCTACCTATGTTCAATGAGAGCTTATTTCCTATTGAAGTTATATCTATCTTCTTAAAATTACTGCTGTTATATATTACAAATAGAGTCATCTAGATTGTATATCATAATGTTGATTTAACTCATCTTAACACATACTTAGGATAGAATAAAATGAAATAAATTTTAATTTAGAAATCCTAGTGACAAAAGTGATCCAATTGTGATTCTTATTCTTGTCTTATTTTTTCTTATCATATTTTTTGAGGAGACTCTTACACAGTAAACTTAGAATAATGTTGGTTTCTTAAATGAAACAACATACTGATACAAGACTGCTGAGTACATAAATATGTTAACATATGTGTTTATATATCATAGGGCAGATCAAGCCTGTACATGTGTACGTGTTTATATATAGATCATATAAATGTGAGGACTAAGATAAAGTTATTTATATTATCCTTTATAATACTAGTGAGTGATAACATAAAACAAACTAATGAAATGAAAATTAAAGAGTTTAAGAGAGTCATTAGGAAGGGAGACCAGATTATCTATGATTACGGACAACTCCGAAACGCGTTAGATGTGAGGAGGTACCTGTCATACCTGTGTTTTAATACATGCCTGTAGGTGCTTTGACATAGTCAAATTTGTGTGCTGTTTAATGTTTTAAAACGAATAAAGAGTGAGAGGAGGAGCTGGTCTGGATTTCCCTTTTTTCTTCTACGTTGCAATATGACCATTCCATAGGGCTCTCCTAACACACTTACAGCGGGATTCCTCTGACCGGTAACCCGGAGTCTGAACCAGAAGGACAAACCCAGCAAGAGTGGAACAGCGGCGGTGAAGCAGGGAGCTGCTCTCTATACAGAAGCATCATCTCTAGTAAGTCTGCTTTACGTTTTCCTACTTATTGCATTGTATTTACATGCTTTGTTTCTGAGCTGAACTTTTTTGCCGATACGGTAGTAGAGTTTGTCTGGGGAGGACTGTGTATCTCACGGCTACGGTCCTATATGAAGGAGTGATCTGTTTGTTTCCCATAGCCGAGTGCAGGTGCTATCTATGTGACTTTTATAATATTATCATATCTGGCTTTATCTATCATTATTATATACTGTGATAGAAATTCTTTTGAGGGGTTGTACCCCAATTTCTGATTGCATTCAGTATTGCAAGTAGCAAAAAGGATTTGTTCCAGCCGCCAATAGTTAAAAAACCTTTATTTCTTCATATGGGGTCTTTAGACAAACATACAACGTTTCAGACCTGCTATAGGTCCTTAGTCATGTATACTGAACATACACTGATTCATCATTTAAATACTTTACACCTGGTCAATTGTTCACCTGTTGTCATGTGACTACAGGTGAACAATTGACCAGGTGTAAAGTATTTAAATGATGAATCAGTGTATGTTCAGTATACATGACTAAGGACCTATAGCAGGTCTGAAACGTTGTATGTTTGTCTAAAGACCCCATATGAAGAAATAAAGGTTTTTTAACTATTGGCGGCTGGAACAAATCCTTTTTGCTACTTGGAGTATTTGCAGGATAAGGCAGATCCTGGGTTCCGTGCCCCACAAGCCACATATCTGTTGGTGCTGTTTTCCACACTTTGCTTTGAGCATTCAGTATTGTTCAGTTGTTTATTTGTTTCTTTATGGTACATATTGATTGGCCATATGACAATGTTTCCTCCTTTATCAGCATTCTTTATCAGTACATCTTTCCAGGATTTCATGTCTTTCAAGGCTTTCTGTTCTTGTTTGCTTAGATTATGTTCTATATTATAGTCTGGTAGTTGGAGTATTTGTTCACAGACTTCTTCATTAAAGACCTGTAGTTGAGGGCATTGGGTAAATTTAGGCATGAAGCACGATTTATTTGTGATTTTGTTTCTCCATGATGTTTTATTAGAAATCTCATCAACCCGTTTGGTAGTCTGTTCATTTTCTTCTAGAAGTTTCTCAAAGATTTCAAGTGTATTGCTTTCATCCTCGTCCCAATTCTGGATTGTGTGATTATCTAATGTGTTAGGAGGTTTATGATTATAAAATCTCCGTAATGCAATTTTTCTAATGAACAGATTAATATATTTGATAGTCTCAAATTTATCTAGTTGAGGTGTAGGGCAGAAGGACATGCCTTCAGAAAGTGTCATTTTCAGTTGTGAAAAGGGGCTCAGTGTCTTGGGGCTCTTTGGTAGGGTTTCCAGCTTTTTTTGTTGTTGGATTTTTGTGGTTGACTTTTGTTTGTTCTTTTTGAGCTGCCCCCTGCCTCTTCTGGTGTGTCTACCCCTGAAGAGGCACTTGCTTCTAAAAAAAATAATAACTGGTATTTCTGTATCAGTTTCAGATTCTTGTGCTGATTCCTCGCCTTCAGTGTCTGAGATATCGCTCTGTATGACATTTACTCTAGGCTGTCTACTATTCAAATTTTGGGTGAAACGTTTCTTCCACTTATATACTTTATGGTCTGCATAATTTGCTTTGTCTCTGTTCAATTTCCCTTGTTTTGTTTAATTTCGTTTTCGTATTTGTCTAATTCTTTCTGATATTGTTTATAGTTTTGTTCGAAATTTGTAAGGGTTTCAAATTCTGTTTTGTGTTTAGTTCCTGGACTTTTGTGACCAATATATCATATTCGGCCGTGTCATGCTTTATTAAGATTTTCATCAATTTTTCAGAACACTCAGACTCACACTATGATCGGGGTTGCGAAATTCAAAAGATGGGAATAATTGGATCCTTAGCCCTCTTGGGATCAGTTTAAAAAGACAGTCAAGTCCAAAAAAAACTTTCATGGTTCAGAAAGGGTTATGTAATTTTAAACAATTTTCCAATTTACTTTTATCACCAATTTTTCTTAGTTCTCTTGGTATTCTTAGTTGAAAGCTTAACCTAGGAGGTTCATATGCTAATTTCTTAGACCTTGAAGGCCGCCTCTTAAGAATGCATTTTAACAGGTTTTTCACCACTAGAGGGTGTTAGTTCATGTTTTTCATATAGATAACACTGTGCTCCTGCATGTGAAGTTACTTGGGAGCCATCACTGATTGGCTAAATTGCAAGTCTGTCAAAAGAACAAATAAAGGGGCAGTCTGCAGAGGCTTAGATACAAGATAATCACAGAGGTAAAAAATATATAAATATAACTGTGTTGGTTATGCAAAACTAGGAAATGGGTAAACAAGGGATTATCTATCTTTTAAAACAATAACAATTCTGGTGTAGACTGTCCCTTTAAGATCAATGTATTTCTCAAAAAAGTGGTGATTCCACCACAATTTATCTTGTTTATTCATTAGCTTTCCATCTGTACATCAGACCAGATATTATTGATGTATATAATTTAACTTTCTACTACAGAAGGTGCCCTAAGTGTGGTTTTAATGAAATTCCTAATTTTATAAGTTACTGAATAAAAGTTATGTTTTATTTAATATCACAAGTTTAGTTAATATATGCTGTCCTAACACATTTGAAACTATTAACCTCAAGTGCTAGTGTGTGTATTCTTTAAAGAGCAAGCCTCTTCTTGCTCTTTCTAATTAAAATTAATGCCTAAACCGTTGGCAACAAAAGTGAGTGCACCCCTAAGTGGAAATGTCCAAATTGGGCTCAATTAGCCATTGTCCCTTCATGGTGTCATGTGACTCGTTAGTGTTACAAGGTCTCTGGTGTGAATGGGGAGCAGGTGTGTTCAATTTGGTGTTATCGCTCTCACACTCTCTCATACTGGTCACTGGAAGTTCAACATGGCACCTCATGGCAAAGAACTCTCTGAGGATCTGAAAAAAAGAATTGTTGCTCTACATAAAGATGGCCCAGGCTATAAGAAGATTGCCAAGACCCTGAAATGGAGCTGCAGCATGGTGGGCAAGATCATACAGCAGTTTCACAGGACAGGTTCCACTCAGAAAAGGCCTCATCATGGTCAACCAAAAGAAGCTGAGTGCACGTGCTCAGCATCATATCCAGAGGTTGTCTTTGGGAAATAGACATATGAGTGCTGCCAGCATTGCTGCAGAGGTTGAAAAGGTGGGGGTTCAGCTTGTCAGTGCTCAGACCATACACCGCACACTGCATCAAAATGGTCTGCATGGCTTTCTTCCCAGACAGATGCACAAGAAAGCTAGCAAACAGTTTGCTGAAGACAAGCAAACTAAGGACATGAATTACTATAGTAACAAGATAGTAGGTAAAGTAGTACTAATGGTAAGTACCTATAGGTGCCAAATATTTTTGTAATCAAAAGCACCTGTTAGGGGGGCAATATAGCACTAAGGAGACTCGTAGATAAATGAGTTACAAAGTCTGTAACAAAAAAGAGTGCTTTACCCCTGCAATTATTTAGGAACTATTTTTACTGAATAATAGGTAATAGGACCATATGCATAGTTTTCAATCTGTTTATTACAGGGTGGTATTTGTAATAAAGGTATTGAATACATCAGTAGCATGACAATAATGACAGATGTTTTAAAGACAGAAGCAAGATTACGCAGAACACTGTGTATACCATTTCTGACATATTTTAATAGAGTATCATAGGGGTATGGTGTCTAATAAAGTTAGTATTTCTCTAGGGTTAATTGGGTTGTTTATAAATTTCTAGGGCAATAGATACCAGTGCTGTTTTGAAGAGGGAAGAAGTTTATTCTAGTTCATATTAGTGTGTGTAGATTTTAAGGGTGCAGGAATAAATGTTTCCAAATATTATGTGAAAGTCAGTTTCTATGAATTTATGACTTAAAGTGTGTTGTGTGGACATATAGTTGAAGAGGTAGGTCACATAAATAAAAATGTAATAATAAAGTGAAGTGGATGTGAAGTATATACAAAACTTAGTGATGAGTTGCCTTATTAAATATTGTGTATTATTGCTTACTAAGTGTGCATACTTGCATAGTAAAGTGTTAAGTAATTAACATAAATAATTATTTAGAGACTAAGTGAAAAGTGCCTAGGAAAGGGATGAAGGACTTAATCAAACATTATTAAGTAAGTAGTAATGAGCTGCGGTCAATGTGCAGAATTAAATATATTTGGTTGTGATGTAATATAATTATAGGTATACAAAGTAATTGTTATATTCATTGAGTCCTTTTGGTTGTATGGAGTTTTATAGATATATCCATCTACATTCTGACTTTAAAAGTGCTTCTTCCAGATTTCCTTCTCTTATGCCCAGAGAGATTTTCTGTATCACAACATATTTCAAGTCAGTGATTCCACTTCTGTGAATTTTTAGAAAATGTCGTGCCACTGATGTGATAGTTTTGCCTTTGGATACATCCTTTGTGGCATTTTTTATATTATTGGCATGCTCCAAAATTCTCCCTGGCTTCATGGGTTGTCATGCCTACGTAAACTTCCTTGCATGAGCAAAAAAGAACATAGATCACTCCTGTTGACCGACATGTATAGTGTTGTTCTAATTTATGAATTTTGCTGGTTTTGTCAGTGATTTGTTTGATTTTAGTTACATATGTACATTCTGAACATGAACCACATGGATACATTCCTGGGTCTTTTGGTGTTTTCTTTGGGATATGAATGTAGTGGCTTTGAACCAACTGATCTTTTAGATTTCTGGGTCTTTTGATGCCCTATCATAGGTGCAAGTGTGGTATCATTTTGTAGTATGTGCCAATTTGTATTCATAATTCCAATTACCTGTTGCATTTGGGGATTGTATGTGGTAATTAATCTTGGACATATTTCTTCTTGATTTTTGGCTTTAGGTTTTAATAAGTTGTTTCTATCTTGTTTTAAAGCTACCATTCTGGCTGATTTCACTGATCGTTTATTATATCCTCTTTGGATTAGTCTTTCCATCATTTCAGTGCTTTCTTGTAAATATGTTTGTACATCGGAGCAATTTCTTATTTATTTATTACAAATACAAACCTGTAATAAACAGATTGAAAACTCTGCATATGGTCCTATTACCTAACAATATCTCAGTGGTATAATACAAAATACACACAACAAGTGAAAGTATGTACAATAAGAAAATTTAGAACTTATTCTTCAGCAGTAACATAAAGAACTTCCTGATAAAGTAACATATATCATCGTAACCCACATGCATAAGGTCGCACAGTAACATATATCATCGCAACCAACATGCATATGTTCGCAACATGTAACAGAGTATAGCATAAGGCTTCAAATTGAAAATGTATCCCCATAGGATGCCTGAACATGATTGACATGCAATCCTTCCAATCAGAATCAAGATAATTCCTCATGATCATCCAATCCCACACACAAGGTGGGACTTATGAACCAGTAAATAGATTTACCAAACAGCCGGCTTGTAACCCCTCTAAGGAAACGTGAGCGAAACACGTGTCAGGGGTCTGGCTTCTGAGAGTTCATACTCTCATTTTTCAACTGCTTACTCTCTATGATAACTGTTGATTGCCAATAGTTTGTAAATGTGTGTTATATTCTGAGATAAGATATTGTGCTATGTTAGTGAAACAAGTCAGTTAAACGGTAATCTAGCCCCGCTATAGAAGAAGCTTAAGCAGACAGAATCTATTACACTGAATAGCTGTGCTAAAGTTAAATGTGCAAGCAATGACTTTATAATTACAGATAGAGTATCAATTTATTAGCTTTAATCTCATAACCTGACATTCCACATATTAACAGGTCCTCTTGTTACAGCATTATTTTTTAATGTATTAGTAGTCGGCTAAAAAAGATATTGTTTGTATCTGACTGCTTGTTATTATACAAACCAAGTACAATTTTTCATATCTAGATACATGATTCTCAGAGATGTTATTCACACACCTATACTTAATATTAATATCTAGAGATTTTAAGCAGTCAGAATCTATTACACTGAACAGCTGTGCTAAAGTTGACTGTGCAAGCAAGGACTTTATAATTACAGATAGAGTATTAGCTAGATAGCTTTAATCTCATAATCTGACATCCCACATATTAACAGGTCCTCTTGTTACAGCATTATTTCAGAATTCATTAATAGCCGGCTACAAAAGATAATGTTTGTATCTGACTGCTTGATATCATACAAATCAAGTATGCTTTACATATAGATACATGATTCTCAGAGGTATTATTCACACATCTATGCTATATATTGATATCTAGAGAGTTTAAGTGTTTTTAAACGTGTATGATTGAATAGTTAAACGAATAAATATAAAGTATGAATGGTTCAAAATTGTTCCTGTATTATTCAGTGGGAATTTTTCCTAAATAATTGCAGGGGTAAAGCACTCTTTTTTTGTTACAGACTTTGTAACTCATTTATCTATAAGGACATGAATTACTGGAACCATGTCCTGTGGTCCTATGAGACCAAGATAAACTTATTTGGTTCAGATGGTGTCAAGTGTGTGTTGTGGCAACCATGTGAGGAATACAAAGACAAGTGTGTCTTGCCTACATTCAAGCATGGTGGTGGGAGTGTCATGGTCTGGGCCTGCATGAGTGCTGCTGGCACTGGGGAGCTACAGTTCATTGAGGGAACCATGAATGCCAACATGTACTGTGACATACCGAAGCACAGCATGATCCCCTCCCTTTGGAGACTGTGTCGCAGGGCAGTATTCCAACATGATAACGACCCCAAACACACCTCCAAGACTACCACTGCCTTGCTAAAGAAGCTGAGGGAAAAGCGATGGACTAGTCAAGCATGACTCCAGACCTAAACCCTATTGAGCATCTGTGGGGCATCCTCAAACGGAAAGTGGGGGAGCGTGATGTCGCCATGGAGGAATGGAAGAGGACTCCAGTGGCAACCTGTGAAGCTCTGGTGAACTCCATGCCCAAGAGGGTTAAGGCAGTGCTGGAAAATAATGTTGGCCACACAAAATATTGACACTTTGGGCCCAGTTTGGACATTTCTACTTAGGGGTGTACTCACTTTTGTTGCCAACAGTTTAGACATTATTGGCTGTGTGTTGAGTTATATTGAGGGGACAGCAAATTTACACTGTTATACAGACTGTACACTCACTAGTTTACATTGTAGCAAAGTGTCATTTCTTCAGTGTTGTCACATGGAAAGAAATAATAAAATATTTACAAAAATGTGAGGGGAGCTCTTAAAACTTTTGTGTGCAATAATTTTTTTCCAATAATTTTTATTAGACAGTGTTATTATGAGTGTAACTGTACTTTGTAATGTATTTTTGATGTGTTTTGTGCAACTTTTTAGTTTTGCGAAATAGTTAACAAGAGCTCTGAAGTTGCGGTAATCATTCTAGCGTAAATCGCAACTGCTCTCAAGTACTCATAATACGAGTGATAAGCTCGATGAGTGCAAACATCCACGATAAACCCCTAATCGATCGTGCGCAAACGCTTGTGCCCCACCCGTAATCTAGCTCTTAAAGGGACAGTCTAGTCAAAATTAAACTTTCATGATTCAGATAGGGCATGCAATTTTAAACAACTTTCCACGTCACTTTTATCATCAAATTTGCTTTGTTCTCTTGGTATTCTTAGTTGAAAGCTAAACCTAGGTAGGCTTGTGTGCTTATTTCTAAGACATTTAAGACCTCCTCTGATCTCAATGCATTTGACAGTTCACAGCTAGAGGGTGTTAGTTCATGTGTGCCATATGGATAACATTGTGCTCACGCCCATGGAGTTACATATGAGAGGGCACTGATTGGCTAAAATGCAAGTCTGTCAACATAACTGAAATGAGGGGACAGTCTGCAGAGACTTAGATACAAGGTTATCACAGAGTTAATAAGTATATTAATATAACTGTGTTGGTTATACAAAACTGGGGAATGGGTAATAAAGGGACTATCTATCCTTTTTAAACAATAAAAAATCCCTTTAATGTTTTAATATTGTGTTTATGTTGAAGGTTTTACTCAGCCTGTGACTTACAGCTATATTAATTATGCTTTTTAAACTATAATTCAGATGTGAGCCACCTTGTCGGATAATTACATTATTAGTAAGAATCAGAGACATGCAATTTGAGCAGTACTGATGGATAAGACAAATTGTTTTCTGTTCTTCTTAACAGTGAATTCATACAGTGTTCTGAATAAAAACATTTAAAAGCTCTTTTTAATTATTATTAATTATATGTACGAAGAATACAAGTACACACAGCTGTTTGAGATTTATTATAAGGGGAATTTGTGGGTTTTTTATATAACACAAAGTCATTTAATTTAATTCTTTGTGATTCGCACAGAGCCTGTGTATTCATTATCCTGCTTTTAGGACACTTGTGGTTTTCACCAACGCTTTGTGAGATAGCTTATCATTTAGTTTATTTTTCTCTATTGTAAGTGCAAGTTTAGAAGATCTATTCTTATTCCATTCCTTCCACTTGGTGGAATAATAAAGGGACACAAAAATAAATAAACAAATAACTTTACAGGAGTTAAAGGCACATGAAACCCAAAATGATTTGATTAATTATTCAGATAGAGAATACAATTGTAAACAACTTCCTTTATCTAAGTTGCTTCATTCTCCAATGCAAATGGGTGAGCCAACAACATGAGGCATATATGTGCAGCCACCAATCAGCAACTTCTGAGCCTACCTAGTTAGGCTTTTCAACAAAGGATACCAAGAGAGCATACAAATTAGATAATAGAAGTAAATTGAAAAGTTGTTTAAAATTGCCTGCTCTATCTGAGTCATGAAAAAAAAGGGGTTTCATGTCCCTTTAACACATTCTGCAAATAATATTAATATTTAAAAGTACCAAAAGAAAACACTGTAATATGTAAGAGCAGTTCATTATTGTACTGTTTATTTAATATAACTATGTATTTATCCCCTGCAAAGAGTCACAAGTTAATGACAAGAGGCAAATTTAAATAGCCGTCAATCAAGAGGTAGCTCTCAGTAGTACAAAGGGTGGGTGAGTATAAACCCCCTCAATCTCAGCTTCCTTAAAGGGAAATTAAATGCAAAATTGTCTTTCATTTTTTTAGATAACGCATAATGTTTTAAACAATTTTCCAATTTACTTCTATTATGAAATTTACCTAATTCTCTTGGCATCCTTTGTTGAAGGAGAAGCATGCAAAACCCACAGTTTGAGCAAAATCAAAAAGTGTGTGAGATTTAAGCCCTTTTGAAATTAAATAAATAAAATAAAAATACTTTTTGCAGACTCCTTGTTCCAGAACCCCATCTTTAATATAAAGTCCCATATAGGGGAATAGTGGTCACCTAGCATAAATATATTTACTTACGTAGAGGCTCATAGGAGTCTATATGTGCAGATCACCGTTATATATATACCCAAATGCCCTGCTGCATCATGCATTTGAGGATAAACCCTTCTTCATATGACAAAAATAAATAAACACTATTGTTTACAACCTTACACAATTGTAATAAAAAATATGCATTGTTTCACACTTTTTGTATATAATTTTAATCTGCTTTTAAAAAGAACTGTTTATAGTTTTGTAGATTTCTCACTGAAAAATAACTTCCTACAGTGTTTAGTTGTGAGTAGCAACTAAAAGCTCCAAATACCTGCACAGGGATGTGAATGGTTCAGTAGCTAAAAAGTAAAAAAAATAACTGAAGGCAAACTGTAGCCTTTGGTCTAGCAAATTTATCTAAGAAGGCAAATTTTAGCTTGAGGGCTGTTTAGCTATGCAGGGTACTGGATGTGAACAGGAGACACATATTGAAATACAATGAAGATTATGAAGATTATGCATGATTTCTTTAGGTAAGCTTTTTTGATAATCAGCAGGCCATAGTGGAGAAGAATGTTATTAAATAAGAAAAGGGATTTTTAACTCTTTTACCCAAAACTTGACTGATATATACACTCACCGGCCACTTTATTAGGTACACCTTGCTAGTACCTAAAGGTGCTCTATTGGATTGAGATTTGGTGGCTGTGGAGGACAATGGAGTACAGTGAACTCATTGCCATGTTCAAGAAACCAGTTTGAGATGATTTGAGTTTTGTGATATGGTGCATTATCCTGCTGGAAGTAGCCATCAGAAGATGGCTACACTGTAGTCATAAAGGCATGGACATGGTCAGCAACAATACTTAGGTAGGCTGTGGCATTTAAACGATGCTTAATAGGGGCCCAAAGTGTGCCAAGAAAATATCCCCCACACCATTACACCAGCCTGAACCATTGATACAAGGCAAGATGGATCCATGCTTTCATATCGTTTACGCCGAATTCTGACCCTACCATCTGAATGTCGCAGCTGAAATCGAGACTCATCAGACCAGACAACTTTTTTCCAATCTTCTATTGTCCAATTTTGGTGAGCCTGTGCGTATTGTAGCCTCAGTTTCCTGTTCTTAGCTGACAGGAGTGGCACCTGGTGTGGTCTTCTGCTGCTGTAGTCCACCTGCTTTAATTTTTGACGTGTTGTGCATTCAGATATGGTATTCTGCATACCTTGATTGTAACTAGTGGGTATTTGAGTTACTGTTGCTTTTCTATCATCTTGAACAAGTCTGACCATTCTCCTCTGGTCTCGGACATCAACAAGGCATTTTCGTCCACACAACTGCCACTCGCTGGATATTTTCTCTTTTTCAGACCGTTCTCTGTAAACCCTAGAGATGGCTGTGCATGAAAATCCCAGTAGATCAGCAGTTTTTGAAATACTCAGACCAGCCCATCTGGCACCAACAATCATGCCACGTTCAAAGTCACTTAAATCCTTCCCCATTTTGATGCTCGGTTTGAACATCAGCTAGTTGTCTTCACCACATCTAGATGCCTAAATGCATTGAGTTGCTCTGATGCGATTGGCTGATTAGCAATTTTTGTTACCAAGCAATTGAACAGGTGTACCTAATAAAGTGGCCGGTGAGTGTGTGTGTGTATTTATATATATATATATATATATATATATATATATATATATATATATATATATATATATATATATACAGTGCTTTTTTGTAAAAGGAAAGGTGCCGGTACTCAAAAAAAGGTGCTGGTACTAATTGATTATAGATTGATACATTGTGCTCAGTAAATGAGAAAAGCAAAGGGACAAAGTTTTTTACAATGTTTTATGTATTTTGCAGGCTGCTCTGGTCCAGTTTTGTTTTTATTTGGGTTTTCTAGGTATCAAACTCCTGTTTTAAGACAACATAATGAATACAAAGTATATATTATACATACTGTAAATACTGTCCATATAGAATTGTTCACAAAAGTTATACGTTTTTCTTTATGGTATGTTTAGCAGCAATGTGTTTGAAGCTACAGTCCCAAAAACTACTACGGAGTGTTGTACAACATCAACATACAAAATAAGTGCTACTAGCCTCTATTTCTATTATACTTTTGTATATCTACACTTTAAAGTAGACAAGGCCAATCACTGGCATACTTACACTACAGCCCATTTGCTTCTCTAGTGCATCACAGAGCAGTTTGGTAGCAAAGGTAAGAAGACAATTTGTGACAATGATGTAAGTGGTTGCATGGTGCAAAGTTTTCCTGCAATTGTGCTGATTTTTTTAACAAAAATGCAGAGCTCAATTAAAGGGACAAGAAACATTTGTTCTTTCATAGTTCAGATAGAGCAAATGATTTTAAACAACTTTCCAACTTCTATTATCTAATTTGCTTTGTTCTAATAATATCATTTGTTAAACAGGATACCTAGGTAGGCTCAGGAGCTGCTGATTGGTGGCTGAATATGTATGCATCATCTTAATGGGTTGCCCAATGTGTTAACTAACTCCCAGTAATGCATTGCTGCTACTTCATCAAAGGATAACAAGAATGAAGCAAATTAAATAATGGAAGTAAACCAGAAAGTTGTTTAAAATTGTTTGATCTCTCTGATTCATGAAAGAAAAAAAATGGGTTTCATCTCCCTTTAAGAAAGCATAGTCCATTTTTAAAATGCAGAATGTGATTGGTTCCAAACAATCCTTTTATTTATATGACGGTCTCCTTTTCTGCTATGTATTTTGTCATAGTACTGAGCAAATATGGAATGTCTTTCATAATGGTTTCTTAAAAAAAAAGGTATTTTGTAAAAATACTCAATTACCATTTTGATTACCAGTATGACATTGATTTTGGTATTGAATTTCTGAGTTATGTTGATCTGGAGTTTATATTGAACTTGAATGTTATGATTATTAATATTATCAGTTAATTTGATTTCACTGTAGTTTACAGCAAAATTGGTATTTCTGCAGACCAGTTTATTTGAGTTCAGTATTTTAGCATATCTTCAATAATCAGCCTAGACCATTGTGAAATCAAATCAGTATAAATTAGATCAAATTTGATAGTTATATAATTTTAAGATTTTACTATAGAGTAGATCAAATTTGCAAGTTCTCAAGTTTGAAAATTATGCAGATCTGTTGAGTTTGATTTTATAATAGTTTATTACTTTGCTGTTGTAGTTCACAAGTTTAAAATCATAATCAATATAGTTAATATTTTTTTTTAATGTATTACAACTCATAAAGAACAGACCAAATATTACAAAGATTTATTGTTTTTGCAGAGTAGATATTTGTGTATGTGTCTTATATATATTATATTATATATATAAAGAGAGAGAGAGAGAAACTCAGCACAAATGGAGGGAAATTTCTGGTTTCAGCCTTCTCTGTGGAAATTTCAAATCTGTGATACTCCCCAAAAACATTTTTTTAAATCATGTTTGTAGAACAAATGCTACTCAGGTGTTTTTTGTAGTTGCCCTTGAATGTAGGGAATTTAAATTTAGTACAGTGGGGCCAATTCGCTAAAGCTCTCTGGGCTGGTGAGATTCTATAAGATTGCTCGCCAGCTCTTCTATTCCCCTGGTGGAATTCTATAAAGCCACTTTTTACCCTGAAAACAAAGTATCTTGCTAAGGGGGTGTATACTGCATTTTTGTATGGGAAGGAGATGCATACATTAGAAAAGTGCACAATTAAATTCATAATTTAAAAATCACAGAAACCAAATAATTGAACCATTCACCGATAAATGTGCAGGAAAAAATTGTATTGTTAAGGTGAATCAAATATTGTAACTAAATTCTTCACCAAAAATCGTTTTATCAAAAATGTAAAAATGGTATTTAAATTAAACAGGAGTAAATCATATTACATAAACAACATTGTAAAACATAATTTAAAGGGACATTCCGGTGAAAATGTAAATGCACATAGATGAATGACATCTTTGAATAGAAACATATTTCCAATATACATGTGTTTTCAAAAAATGCTTCTATTAAAAGTTATAACTATTTTAGTGTTACTATTTTTCTATGCACGTGCATGTGAAGCATAACTAGATATTCGCAGTGCACCAGCATTTAAAGTGCTGCAGCTGCTCAGAGTGCCAGTGGGGCTTGTATTATGTCAGCAATTAACAAATTGAGTTATAACCAGATGGAACAAGCACCTTAGGCTCTCTGGGCAAGTGCTGTGTTTAAAATGCTGGTGCACGGTGCATACTTAAATACACTTTTAAAACAGCTATAGCTTTTATTAGAAGCATTTTTGCTAATACATGTATATTACAAAAATGCTTCTAATCAAATCTGAAATGTTTCCATGTGTATTCCAATTTTGGCTGGAATGTCCCTTTAAGTACACTGGATGTGCAGAATAAAACATTTTATAAATAAAAAACTTATAAGTACAAAATATTATGCATAATAGTTGTTTTTGGGAAAAATGGACTGAACATGGGAGTTCCAGGGGCTTATGTGAAATTGTCTCTCAAATCACAGCTTAATGCTGTAAAGATTTTTGCTCTGCAGATCTCAGTTTTTTCTCGCCAGTTAGAAGGTGGCAAGCTTTTCTCAAAATACTTAATAACGTAATAGAAAAACACATACATACGAAAATAGAAGCGATTGGAAGCGATTGCAGAAATCAGCTTAATGTGATTAATATTGGCTGCAGGATTTCATTTTAAAAGTGCCCCCCCCCCTTCTATCTTCGCTTAGTGGAGCAAAGTGTCCCTTTCCAGCGAGCTCTATTACTTTATATAGGAGCCATCTTACCAATCGCAGGGACTGTGCCCCTTTTTTACAATTATTTCATCATGGCAGCTCCTGCGAGGGTCAGCGTGAAAAACCATGTCTGATCTGTTGAGGTTTAGATTATCAACCCCAGAGTATGAGTTTGAAATTTCCATCAAGAGCAAACCAGGAATTTCCGTCTTGTTTTTAATTTAATGAAAACTGAATGTCTGACAATGTATTTTTTTGCCATTTTAAATATAAATGTACATATACACATGCACATACCATGAAACTTGAAAATTGTCAGTCTCCTAATTTTTTTGCCCAGTGCCTAGTTTTTATAACAAATTAGTCAAACCCTGGAATAGTGTATACAAATGGATATCTTATTTTGCTTTACCAATTCTGTTCTGGTAGAGACATTGGGGCCGAATTATCAAGCTCCCCCTGTTTCCTTGCGAGCCTTCAGGCTTGCCGGAAACAGAAGTTATGAAGCAGCGGTCTAAAAACCCCTGCTCCATAACTTGTCCGCCTGCTCTGAGGCCACAGACATCAGTCCGCCCGATCCTATACGATTGGGCTGATTGAAACCCCCTGCTAATGGCCGATTGGCGCAAATCTGCAGGGGGCGGCACTGCACAAGCAGTTCACAAGAACCCCCTGCAGATTCGAGGCCAATTGGCCGCTACCAGGGGTATCAATCAACCCGATCATATTCGATCGGGTTGATTTCTGGCGATGTCTGTCCGCCGCCTCAGAGCAGGTGGACAGGTTATGTAGCAGCGGTCTGCCAAAAACACGGGGCATCAAGCTCCATACGGAGCTTGATAAATATGCCCCTAGGGATTAATCTTCCCTTTATTGGGACGTTTTTCCTCATTGGGCTAATTTTGTTGAAACACTTTATTAGTATATCTGTGGCTTATGTTTTATACAGGGATTTATGTATAAACTTAAAATTTGGCAGTTGGTTTTCTTTGCTTGCTAGAACAGGCTAACTGACAAACTGTTTGAGTTTGAAACCAGCTGCAGCTACTTGCATCTTAGGTTGTAGGCAGAGGGAAACACACACTTTTTACTTGCTGCGTAGTTTCCTCTCTCTGCCGGTCATGTGACTTCTCTCTGCTGTTGGATATTCATGGAGCGGAGCGGCATCATTGAATTTCAGTCTCTTCGATCGTTTTAGAGAATTCTGGCAGCCAAATTGTGGTATTAAAAATTCTTAAAGAGGCAGTGTATTTAAAAAAAATTCTACAATTTGGGGATTTTTTTATTTAGTATTATGGACATGGACCAAGACTCAAAAACAAGTGTTTTTTTAACAAATTATTTTTATGCCTAGAGGCACAAAGTGTTTTGCCTATGCACTTCTGTGCTGCATGCTTAGCTAGAACACTTCAATTTAAAGATACATTGTGGCCTTCTGATCCCAATATCTCTCAGGATGATGCTGTTCAGGCAATGCCACAGCTTTCTCCTCAAGCTCCTCAAACATCCCTCTATGGCTTCACATACAGTGCCCTGCAGTTCCTCTCAGCCTCCTGGAGGAATTTATTTGCCCGCAGATTTTGCTGCACAGGTATCTTCTACAGTATCTGCCGCATTATCTTCTTTTCCTATGGGAAAAAACTTTTCCCTGGGAAAAACCAGAGGAAAATTCAGATAGTAAGGTTTCTGTTCCACCTACTGCTACGCAGGTTGCCCTCCCTCATCAGTCTGATGATGAGGATATGCCGGTAGCCTCTGAGGGTGAAATCTCAGATTTAGACAGTATTATTCCTTCATCTGATACTGAAGAAGTAAGCTTCAGATTTAAGCTTGAACACTTTTGTGTACTGTTAAAGAAGGTATTGGCTACTTTGGACTACTCAGATACTTCTGTCGTTGTCAACCCTAAGAAGTCTAGTAAATTTCATACATACTATGATGTTCTTAACTCTGTGGAAATTTTTTCCTGTCCCAGACCGTGTAAAGTGGTTTCGGATAGAAATATTAATCAGGAAATTGTTGTTCCTTCTCTCTGTCCCAATCCTTCTTCTCATAAAGAACGCCTGTTGCGCTTCTCGGATGTTGTGCGTGTTCTAAAATTCTACCTACAGGCAAGTAAGGATTTTCGCCAGTCTTCTGCCCTGTTTGTTTGTTTCTCAGGAAAGCGTAAGGGTCATAAGGCTACTTCTACTTCTCTTTCCATCTGGTTGAGAAATATGATTCATTTTGCTTATGAGACTGCTGGACAGCAGCCTCCTGAGAGAATTACATCTCATTCCACTAGGGCTGTCTCCTCTTCTTGGGCTTTCAAAGATGAAGCTTCTGTAGAACAGCTTTGCAAGGCTGCAACTTGGTCCTCTCTGCATACTTTTTCCAAATTTGATACCTTTTGCCTCGGCTGAGGCCTCTTTTGGGAGACAGGTTCTTTTAGCGGTGGTGCCTTCTGTTTAGGTCTGCCTGTCTTGTTCTCCCTCCCTGTTCATTCTGTGTCCTCTAGCTTGGGTATTGGTTACCACTAGTTGAATGACATTGTGGACTCTACATATCTTAGGAAAGAAAACAAAATTTATGCTTACCTGATACATTTCTTTCCAGATATGGAGAGTCCACGACCCCACCCTTTAAAAAGACAGTTATTTTTTACTAAACCGCAGGCACCTCTACACCTCTGTGTTATTCTTTTTCCATTTCCCTTTGGTTGAATGACTGGGGATTATGGGTAGGGGAGTGACACTTAACAGCTTTGCTGTGGTGCTCCTCCTGCTGGCCAGAAGTGATATTCCCACTAGTAATTGAGGGAAGCATACATTTATTTTTTTATGAATAAACATTTAGTTACACAATTGAAATATTACTAGGGTTACCATATTGCGGCTTTAAAAAGGGACACATATGAAAAATACATATGTCAGGGCTGTTTTTAGGGCTGTTTAAAGAAATGTTTTGTATAAGAACCAAGACATATGTATTTTTCCTATGTGTCCCTTTTTAAAGTGGCAATATGGTCACCCTAAATATTACCCCATACCACTCTTAATAACTTTAAATAAAGTTAAGATGAAAATTTATTTGGAAAAAAAGTGGTTGATATTAGTGAACTGCTATAATAATAGTATAGTGGTTGGGGAACCCTTAAAGGGACATTAAACACTTAAAACGATTACAAGTTGAGTGCAAAATATCAAAAGCAATGTTTGCGCTCAACTTAGTAATACCAGGGCACGCAAATGTGATGTGGTATTACGAGTTAGGTGCAATGCGAATGCAAATGATGAGAGTGCGCTTCTGTAGGCTCCAATGGGAGCCTCGTTCTCATGCTGTCAGACACGGCATGTGAACTAGCGCAGCGAAGGGGATAAGTCATACATCGATGGGCAGCAAATGTAAATATATATGTATATGCTTATATATAACAAAAGAACAAGGTGGCACACGGTTTCAAAGGCTATACCTTTTATTGACGAGCAGCGTTTCGGGGCACCTGCCCCTTTCTCAAGCTAATCACTAATAAAATTAACAAGCCTTTTCTATACACATATTAACACATAAATGTGTGTGTGTATATATATATATATATATATAAGCATATACATACAATTGGAGAGAGTGCGATCCGCACTGTCACTATCCAGTTTTATGGAACAATCTTTATCATATACAGTAGGTCCGGTGCAACACCTGGGAGGACCACCCTTGACGTCCAGGTTGTAACATATAATAAAAGAACAAGGTGGCAAATGGTTTCAAAGGCTATACCTTTTATTGACGAGCAACGTATCGGGGCACCTGCACCTTTCTCAAGCTAATCACTAATAAAATTAACAAGCCTTTTATAGGCCCATAGTAAAACAGGTGACCAATTACAAAACATTGGAGTGGTTTACAGGTTTGACATCATCACACATCATGTGATTTGATATATAATTGCTTAAGACACAGAACAAAAAAGCAAACAAACTTTAACCCCTTACACCCCATTAGGAAAATTGGTTACTTGATTAAAAACAAATGCAGCAAGCTGTCAACCATACACCATATTTAAAGCAAACACAGAGTACAGTAGTTATGATACATATATTTCAAAAAGGATCTATGGCATATGATAATTAAAGGGACAGTCTACACCAGAATATTTATTGTTTAAAAAGATAGATAATCCCTTTATGACCCATTCCCCAGTTTTGCATAACCAACACGTGTTTATATTAATATACTTTTACCTCTGTGATTACCTTGTATCTAAGCCTCTGCAGACTGCCCCCTTATCTCAGTGCTTTTGACAGACATGCAGTTTAGCCAACCAGTGCAGACTCCTAAATAACTCCACGGGAGTGAGCACAATGTTATCTATATGACACACATGAACTAGTACTTTCTAACTGTGAAAAACTTTCAAAATGCTCTGATCTAGGAAGCGGTTTTCAACGGTTTAGAAATCAGTTTGAGCCTACCTAGGTTTAGCTTTTCAAAAATACCACCAAGGAAACAAAGCAAATTTGATGATACAAGTAAATTGGAAAGTTGTTTAAAATTGCATTCCCTATCTGAATCCCTCTGCAGACTGCCCCCTTATCTCAGTGCTTTTGACAGACATGCAGTTAAGCCAACCAGTGCAGACTCCTAAATAACTCCACGGGAGTGAGCACAATGTTATCTATATGACACACATGAACTAGTACTTTCTAATTGTGAAAAACTTTCAAAATGCTCTGATCTAGGAAGCGGTTTTCAACGGTTTAGAAATCAGTTTGAGCCTACCTAGGTTTAGCTTTTCAAAAATACCACCAAGGAAACAAAGCAAATTTGATGATACAAGTAAATTGGAAAGTTGTTTAAAATTGCATTCCCTATCTGAATCATGAAAGTTTCATTTTGACTAGACTGTCCCTTTAAATCAATGGTAATAGATCAAATTCTCTATTGAGTCCCTTTGGGTGTATGGTATTAAAGGGACAGTCTACACCAGAATTGTTATTGTTTTAAAAGATAGATAATCCCTTGTTTACCCATTCCCTAGTTTTGCACAACCAACACAGTTATATTTATATATTTTTTACCTCTGTGATTATCTTGTATCTAAGCCTCTGCAATCTAAGCCTTCTTTTGACAGACTTGCAGTTTAGCCAATCAGTGATGGCTCACAGGTAACTTCACGTGCATGAGCACAGTGTTATCTATATGAAAAACATGAACTAACACCCTCTAGTGGTGAAAAACCTGTTAAAATGCATTCTTAAGAGGCGGCCTTCAAGGTCTAAGAAATTAGCATATGAACCTCCTAGGTTAAGCTTTCAACTAAGAATACCAAGAGAACAAAGAAAAATTGGTGATAAAAGTAAATTGGAAAATTGTTTAAAATTACATGAACTATCTGATTCCTGAAAGTTTTTTTTGGACTAGACTGTCCCTTTAAGTAGCCAAATCCATTTGGGTTTTTTAGGGGCACTATCAATGATCATGTACCTCAACTCGTTTGCCTGGTGGCCCATTTCTGCAAAGTGTGCTGGAACTGGGAGATGTAACATTTTATCATTGCGAATAGTCGACTTATGTTGACAAATGCGGTCTCTTATTTTTTGGGTAATTTCGCCAACATATAATAGCCCACATGGGCATTTTAGCACATTAGCAACATAAGTCGAATCGCAGGTATAAAAACCTTTGATATGGTATTTCTTCCCAGTATAAGGATGGGAGATGACTCTCCCCTTGATTATATTATTACATTGGGCACACCTCAAACATGGGAACGTACCCTGCGTTGGGCACCACTAGTTGGCTTGACAGGCATGGCACGAACCAACTGTTTACCTATTGTGTTGCCTCTTTGATATGAGGCTCTGGGGACTTCCTGAAACTTCTTAATCTCTGGACATGCCTCTTTTAGCAAGTACCAATGTTTTTTTAATGATATTAAATACTTTCTTACTCATAGTGTTGTATGAGCTTACAAAATTCAATCTTATGGAACTAGGTGTATTTTTCCTGACTGGGCAATTTTTTAGAGAGTTTTCTATTTCATCAAGTTTCTGAGCGTTATAGCCCCTACTGACAAATTTTTCCTTCATGTTGTTAGCCCTGACCTGTCTGATTTGCGGATCTGACAATATTCTCTCTATTCACAACAGTTGTGATTTAGGCACATTTTGAAAGACTCGTGGTGGCTGAAAATACTCCTATGTAAAAGGGTGTTCCTATATGTAGGTTTCACAAAGAGGTCGGTAATCAGCTTGCCATCCTTCTTGTAGACCATTGTGTCTAAAGTAGTTATGTGTCATACTTTGTTTGCTTTAAATATGGTGTATGGTTGGCAACTTGCTGCATTTGTTTTTAATCAGGTTACCAATTTTCCTAATGGGGTGTAAGGGGTTAAAGTTTGTTTGCTTTTTTGTTCTGTGTCTTAAGCAATATTGGGGCATATCTATCAAGCTCCGAATGGAGCTTGATGCCCCGTGTTTCTGGCAAGCCTGCAGGCTTGCCAGAAACAGCAGTTATGAAGCAGTGGTCACAAAGACCACTGCTCCATAATCTGTCCGCCTGCTCTGAGCAGGCGGACAGACATCGCCGGAAATCAACCCGATTGAGTACGATCGGGTTGATTGATACCCCCCTGCTGGCGGCCCATTGGCCGTGAGTCTGCAGGGGGCGGTGTTGCACCAGCAGCTCTTGTGAGCAGCTGGTGCAATGCTGAATACGGCGAGCGTATTGCTCGCCGTATTCAGCGAGGTCTGGCGGACCTGATCAGGTCCGCCAGACCTTGATAAATAGAGGCCTATATATCAAATCACATGATGTGTGATGATGTCAAACCTGTAAACCACTCCCATGTTTTGTAATTGGTCACCTGCTTTACTATGGGCCTATAAAAGGCTTGTTAATTGTATTAGTGATTAGCTTGAGAAAGGGGCAGGTGCCCCAAAACGTTGCTCGTCAATAAAAGGTATAGCCTTTGAAACCGTTTGCCACCTTGTTCTTTTATTATATGTTACAACCTGGACGTCAAGGGTGGTCCTCCCAGATGTTGCACTGGACCTATATGATAAAGATTGTTCCATAAAAACTGGATAGTGACAGTGCGGATCCCACTCTCTCCAATTGTATGTAAATGCTTATATATCTATTCATTTATGTGTTAATATGTGTATATACACATATTAACACATAGATATATATGTATATAAGTATATACATATATATTTAGAGGGAACACACAGTTCCCATAGACTGCAATGTAAAGGCACAGTGCCATTTTTTTCTAACCCCCCACACCCACCACTTTTAACCAGTTAATACTGCAGATAACTGCAGTGTAACCTAAGTTCCAAAATGGTGGCACCGATAAATAGAGGGAGGGGCACAAAATATATTTAGCCTTTGAGCAGAGCACTGTGTAAATATATTTGTGAACTCTGTTTGCTATATCTTAGCTCTGAAGATTTGTCTTCAGATGTAGATGACACATATAAAGGTGCAAAAAAACCCCATACATATCAAGGTTAATTAGCATGTAATCTCCCATAACTTTATAGCATATACTGGGATATTGCATGCTGTTGCATAGTACTACAGGGGTTCCTCTGCTAGGAGGTGAAACTTGGAAGCATTGAATCCTTTTTGCTGTATGTGACGCCATGATAGCATACTGCACCCAGATTGTGAGCAGGAATGGGAGGAGGGAGAGCTAATGTCTAGACAGTGATGCTCATTGCAATGCAGCGACCAGGCTCATCCAGGGTGCAATGTCTGCTGCTGCTATATAATATGCTTCTGTTTGCTCCATGGTCTGTTTGAGGGTCTGAATGCTATTTATTTACCATTTAACAGTCCTTAAACCACAAAGCTATGCATTGCCTTTTTATGACTAGCACCTACAAACTGCTGTGTTGTGCTCTGTTAAGGATAATGGTATTATTCTCCAGTATTTGAATAACCATGCAGGTGTTTAGGTCTGATTTTTGTTTACTTATCCATTATTATGCAGCCAGTTGTAGGCTGAAATTATGCTTCCAGGTGTGAAAAATTAGAATAGCACTGTGATATTGTATCATATTTAATGGGTGTATGTTGTGCCAAAACAGGTTAATCCACAACTGACTAATGGGGATTACAATATAATATATCATGTCAATGTAAATTTAAATGCCAAAAAGATATATCACTGTAAAATATTTGGTGATGTAATTGCATTTATGATTTAGAGGAATATTTAATTTAAAAAAAAAGGAAATCATCCTCAGTGTTTGTTTTATTCTGTATATTTGTTCAGTATAGTAAATGGCATTTTTGCTTGCTAAAAGCTCACAATCTTTTTGAAACAGCCTCCAGGTGTGTGCCTCAGTCTGTATTCAATAATAGCTACTGATTTCTCTGCTATGATGTTTGAACAATATGGGCTAGATACAAGTGGATCGCTAATTTATTGTGGGCCTGCAAACGGCAAATTTGCCCGTTTGTGGGTGCCCGATAAATAACCAGCCATTACAATTGGATGGTTATTGCTACCACTAGCATCAGATCTCTGGTTAATTTTATAAATATGCCCCAAATGCCCCCAAAATACAGTGTAGTGAATTTTATAACGAAAATTAAATCGTTCCATTTTTATTTTTTTAATAAAATAACTGCACTAAGCAGTATTTTAGGGGTAAAGTTGGCAGGAGTGGGGTGTTAGAAAAAAAAAAACATCACTGAAAAGTGCCTTTACACTGTGGTCTATGGGAACTGTGTGTTCCCTGTAAATATATATGTATATGCTTCTATACATATTTATTTATGTGTATATAAACATATTAACACACAAATATATAGGTATATAAGCATATACATATATATTTACATTCGCTGCCATTGCACATTAACGTGCACTGGTATTACTCAGTGGAGCTCTAAATCTAGCACAACTTTTTTTCCAGGTGTTTGAAGGCTTGACCCTCTCTACCAATACAGCTGTAGGAGTTGTCCCTATCAACCACTGGGCGTTAAAACATTAGTATCAATTGACAAACATGCCATTTCATGCTAGTTTCAGTTAAAATAGCTTTCAATTAAAGGGATAATCTAATGGAAATATCAAAGTCCCCCATTCTATTAGGGCATTTTATATTTTAAAATAATTATTTCCTGCTATAAGTTCACATGTTCCATTCACTGACTGTATGCTCATCTAGAGCAGAAATGGGGTGTTCTAGGAAAGCATCTTTAACTAGGTGTTTAAGCATTTTCAAGAAATTAAATGCAAAGTAAAATAAAACAATTTGTTAAAAAATAAAATGCTCTATCAAAATTGAGAATTTTATCTCCGTATTAGAGTGGTCTTTTAAATGTTCTCATAAATAGCAGGCTGATTTAGGTATCAGGTGATGTAATTTATGGCTACACAATTAGAATATGTCTGGGATTTGTTTTCCAATAAATGTGACAATACTACCAAAAACACAAACATCCAATCTAAAGTTGCTCCCAGATACCTACCTACCCACTGCAACCTACATCAATAATTCTACACTGCTTCACTGCCTTAGAATTAAACTGATAGCTCCTGTAGCAAGGATGTTGCTGGGTTCCATAATGATCTATGGTTAAACAGAAAACTCTCTGGCCACTTTTCCTCTGTAACTTCTTTGTTTCATCCCTATAACCTAATATACTAAACTCCAGTGTAAAGCATTTATTCCCAAATAAAGGTAAATGTTTTGTACCATGTAATACCACAAGCAGACAACACTTATGGGGGCTGCAGTCACTTACAAGTGCAGGTAGAATCAATCAATAGTTGTATATAAAAAAAATGTTTGCTCTCTTCATGCATAGGATAGATTCATTTATTGTATTTATGAGTTCATGTTACTTCTTATGTTGCTAAAGTTCTAGTGCAGTTACAGCTTTTCTGAGCAGAGTAATAACTGTATCCATATAACAAAATTTGTTCACGTGCCATTTATAAACTACAGGAACAAATTGGATGAATGAGCGTGATCTGTTTAAATCTGTGTAATCATTTTTGAAAGTTATTAGAAGTGGAAACGGTAGCGCCTCAACAGGCTAAGTGCCAATTACCAGATATTGCTTAAAGGGACTATAAACAACTTGTAAGTACAAGATGTTTCTGCAGTGTTGCAATAAAGGTGAGTTTGAAAATGAATGCATTAATTCCATGTTTCCTGCCATTTAAGTCTCAGATTCACATTTAAGTCTCAGATTCACCTAACATTTCTACACCTATGTATTTAATTGGCTTCAGCAGAAATTATCAGATAAGGAGCTGCAAAACAATGCAGAGTTTACAAACATAATGACAGTGGCCAGCCTAGTCAACTAATAACAAGTGACTTGGCTCCCCCAAATAAGAGAAGTGGTTGGTGAAGATGGCTATTGAAAAACAATTGCAGGAAACATGGAATTAATGCATTCAATACATTTTACAAATGTATTTACAAATGTATTAATTCTTATATTGATCATTCATGTTAAAAAAAGATGCACACTGCTATTTGTATCTAGGGGCCAGATATTTGTAGAAGAAAAAGAAATAATAAAAATAAATTGCAAAGTTTTTTTTTACACTTATTAAATGTTAAAATTCTTTCTGAATTAACTCATTTCTAAATTATTTTGTTGAAAGTGCAATAATGAAGTTAACTTTTTGCTCAAACCTTTTTTGTGTATATTTGTTTTTGCAGTCCTTAGTTCAATCACATTTAATGTAAAAAAAATAAAAAAAAATTTCATCTACAAATATCTGGCCCCTAGATACAAATAGCAGTGTGCATCTTTTTTTTAAACATGAATGATCAATATAAGAATTAATACATTTGTAAATGATTTTGTCAATGCACAAAATGAGAAAAATCACATTTATATTTTCTTTTGACAATAAACATTTAAGGCAGCATGGAAATGATACATTAACTTTAATGCAGTCTATTGATTACAATGCTAAACTGAATTTTTAACATGCTGCATGGCTCATTATTTATTTTTATTTTAGAATCTGAAGATGTGGCTTCTGATTGTTTGTGTCTTGCCCAACCTTATTTATTTATTAATTTTATTCAACATTATGCAAGTGTGTGTATGTGTGTGTGTGTGTGTATGTGCGTGTGTAGGTGTGTGTCTATGTGCGTGTGTGTTGTATGTGCGTGTGTGTGTGTGTGTGTGTAGGTGTGTGAGGTGTGTGTGTATGTGCGTGTGTGAGGTGTGTGTGTGTTGTATGTGTGTGAGGTGTGTGTCTATGTGCGTGAGGTGTGTTGTATGTGCGTGTGTGTGTGAATAGGTGTGTGTGGTGAGTGTATGTGCGTGTGTGTGGTGTATGTGCGTGTGTGTGTGTTGTATGTGCGTGTGTGTGTGGGGGGGTGTGGTGTGTGTGTGGGGGTGTGTGGTGTGTGTATGTACGTGTGTGAGCTGTGTGTGTGTGTGGGGGGGGGGGTGACCAGAGATTTCAAATATTAGGGACATTTTATAAAAAACATACCAAAAATCAATCATGCAGTTTCATTTTTAAATGGCAACCTTAAATTATAATTAATGACCCTTTAATTAAAATAAAAAGAAGTGACATTTTCTTCTTCACTCTCCAGTTCCACAATGTTGCTGTAATGCTAGGAGCTGGATTCAAACTAGTAAAGTGTCTGCAGGGGTTGGCTTTCTGTTTTATGACAAGATATGTTTTCCTTCATTGTGGCAGTAACTTTATAAGAAAAATATAATAAAATAAGCTTTGCTGTGAGCTATAAAATAAGTATTTAAGAGAGAACAGTGACAAAAAGCACACGCACACTCACAGGCATATCCCACACATACTCACAGGCATATCTCACACACACTCACAGGCATATCTCACACACACTCACAGGCATATCCCACACACACTCTCAAGAATATCACACACACTCACAGGTGTATCCCACACACACTCACAGGTATATCCCACACACACTCACAGGAATATCTCACACACACTCACAGGCATATCTCACACACACTCACAGGCATATCTCACACACACTCACAGGCATATCCCACACATACTCACAGGCATATCTCACACACACTCACAGGAATATCTCATACACACTCACAGGCATATCCCACACACACTCACAGGCATATCTCACACACACAATCACAGGCGTATCCCACACATACTCACAGGCATATCCCACACACACTCACAGGAATATCTCACACTCTCACAGGCATATCTCACACACACTCACATGCATATCCCACACACACTCACAGGCATAGCTCACACACACTCTCAAGAATATCACACACATTCACAGGTGTATCCCACACACACTCACAGGTATATCCCACACACACTCACAGGAATATCTCACACACTCTCACAGGCATATCTCACACACACTCACAGGTATATCCCACACACACTCACAGGCATATCCCACACACACTCACAGGAATATCTCACACACACTCACAGGAATATCTCACACACTCTCACAGGCATATCCCACACACACTCACATTTATATCCCACACACACTCACAGGCATATCCCACACACACTCACAGGCATATCTCACACACACTCTCAAGAATATCACACACACACTCACAGGTGTATCCCACACACACTCACAGGTATATCCCACACATACTCACAGGAATATCTCACACACACTCACAGGAATATCTCACACACACTCACAGGAATATCTCACACACTCTCACAGGCATATCTCACACACACTCACAGGTATATCCCACACACACTCACAGGCATATCCCACACACACAGGAATATCTCACACACACTCACAGGAATATCTCACACACTCTCACAGGCATATCTCACACACACTCACAGGTATATCCCACACACACTCACAGGCATATCCCACACACACTCACAGGAATATCCCACACACACTCACAGGAATATCTCACACACTCTCACAGGCATATCCCACACACACTCACAGGCATATCCCACACACACTCACAGGCATATCTCACACACACTCTCAAGAATATCACACACACTCACAGGTGTATCCCACACACACTCACAGGTATATCCCACACACACTCACAGGAATATCTCACACACACTCACAGGAATATCTCACAAACTCTCACAGGCATATCTCACACACACTCACAGGAATATCTCACACACTCTCACAGGCATATCTCACACACACTCACAGGTATATCCCACACACACTCACAGGCATATCCCACACACACTCACAGGCATATCTCACACACACTCTCAAGAATATCACACACACACTCACAGGTGTATCCCACACACACTCACAGGTATATTCCACACATACTCACAGGAATATCTCACACACACTCACAGGAATATCTCACACACTCTCACAGGCATATCCCACACACACTCACAGGTATATCCCACACACACTCACAGGCATATCCCACACACACAGGAATATCTCACACACACTCACAGGAATATCTCACACACTCTCACAGGCATATCTCACACACACTCACAGGTATATCCCACACACACTCACAGGCATATCCCACACACACTCACAGGAATATCTCACACACTCACAGGAATATCTCACACACTCTCACAGGCATATCCCACACACACTCACAGGCATATCCCACACACACTCACAGGCATATCTCACACACACTCACAGGTGTATCCCACACACACTCACAGGTATATCCCACACACACTCACAGGAATATCTCACACACACTCACAGGAATATCTCACAAACTCTCACAGGCATATCTCACACACACTCACAGGCATATCCCACACACACTCACAGGCATATCCCACGCACACTCACAGGAATATCTCATGCACACTCACAGGAATATCTCACACACACTCACAGGCATATCTCACACACACTCACAGGCAGGGCCGCCATCATTGGGTAAAAGGGGTGACACCTGTCAGGGGCTCACTGGGCCAGGGGGCCCCATGAGGCAAGCACAACTATTATTAAAAAAATATATATATATTTTTTTTAAATGTTGGCAGCCCCCAAAGGGCGCTACAGCAGAGTGCTATTAAGCGTGGTAAATGTCATTACAAGGAGTACACATGTATATCCCACACACACTCACAGGCATATCCCACACACACTCACAGGAATATCCCACACACACTCACAGGAATATCTCACACACTCTCACAGGCATATCCCACACACACTCACAGGCATATCCCACACACACTCACAGGCATATCTCACACACACTCTCAAGAATATCACACACACTCACAGGTGTATCCCACACACACTCACAGGTATATCCCACACACACTCACAGGAATATCTCACACACACTCACAGGAATATCTCACAAACTCTCACAGGCATATCTCACACACACTCACAGGAATATCTCACACACTCTCACAGGCATATCTCACACACACTCACAGGTATATCCCACACACACTCACAGGCATATCCCACACACACTCACAGGCATATCTCACACACACTCTCAAGAATATCACACACACACTCACAGGTGTATCCCACACACACTCACAGGTATATTCCACACATACTCACAGGAATATCTCACACACACTCACAGGAATATCTCACACACTCTCACAGGCATATCCCACACACACTCACAGGTATATTCCACACACACTCACAGGCATATCCCACACACACAGGAATATCTCACACACACTCACAGGAATATCTCACACACTCTCACAGGCATATCTCACACACACTCACAGGTATATCCCACACACACTCACAGGCATATCCCACACACACTCACAGGAATATCTCACACACTCACAGGAATATCTCACACACTCTCACAGGCATATCCCACACACACTCACAGGCATATCCCACACACACTCACAGGCATATCTCACACACACTCACAGGTGTATCCCACACACACTCACAGGTATATCCCACACACACTCACAGGAATATCTCACACACACTCACAGGAATATCTCACAAACTCTCACAGGCATATCTCACACACACTCACAGGCATATCTCACACACACTCACAGGCATATCCCACACACACTCACAGGCATATCCCATGCACACTCACAGGAATATCTCATGCACACTCACAGGAATATCTCACACACACTCACAGGCATATCTCACACACACTCACAGGCAGGGCCGCCATCATTGGGTAAAAGGGGTGACACCTGTCAGGGGCTCACTGGGCCAGGGGGCCCCATGAGGCAAGCACAACTATTATTAAAAAAATATATATATATTTTTTTTAAATGTTGGCAGGCCCCAAAGGGCGCTACAGCAGAGTGCTATTAAGCGTGGTAAATGTCATTACAAGGAGTAAAGCATTAGCATTTGAGAGGATTTCTGAGTGTGCACTAAACCACTATGCACAGTGTGAGACAGACATGGCACTTCAGTTTGTACAGTGTGTGTCTGAGTCAGACGGCAGATCACTTTCATTTGCAGAGGAGGTAAGACTTACTTAGTAAATGTTTTTTTTATTTCTGTGTGCAATTTCAGATTGTAACTTCTGTGTGGTAGTTGTATGGTGCGGCCAGGGGTCCATACAAACACATTTTTTTTAGCAATATGCAGCAGTGTATTTATGATTATTCGACAATGCTGTATAAATTCTATATTTAAAACCATGCATAAATGTTTCCTCCTTAATACACAAATGGTAGGTGCCCTTTTGGCAGATATTATTTTTTTTATTATATATATATATATATATATATATATATATATATATATATATATATATATATGTATGTATACAGGGAGTGCAGAATTATTAGGCAAGTTGTATTTTTGAGGATTAATTTTATTATTGAACAACAACCATGTTCTCAATGAACCCAAAAAACTCATTAATATCAAAGCTGAATAGTTTTGGAAGTAGTTTTTAGTTTGTTTTTAGTTATAGCTATTTTAGGGGGATATCTGTGTGTGCAGGTGACTATTACTGTGCATAATTATTAGGCAACTTAACAAAAAACAAATACATACCCATTTCAATTATTTATTTTTACCAGTGAAACCAATATAACATCAAAACATTCACAAATATACATTTCTGACATTCAAAAACAAAACAAAAACAAATCAGTGACCAATATAGCCACCTTTCTTTGCAAGGACACTCAAAAGCCTGCCATCCATGGATTCTGTCAGTGTTTTGATCTGTTCACCATCAACATTGCGTGCAGCAGCAACCACAGCCTCCCAGACACTGTTCAGAGAGGTGTACTGTTTTCCCTCCTTGTAAATCTCACATTTGATGATGGACCACAGGTTCTCAATGGGGTTCAGATCAGGTGAACAAGGAGGCCATGTCATTAGATTTTCTTCTTTTATACCCTTTCTTGCCAGCCACGCTGTGGAGTACTTGAACGTGTGTGATGGAGCATTGTCCTGCATGAAAATCATGTTTTTCTTGAAGGATGCAGACTTCTTCCTGTACCACTGCTTGAAGAAGGTGTCTTCCAGAAACTGGCAGTAGGACTGGGAGTTGAGCTTGACTCCATCCTCAACCCGAAAAGGCCCCACAAGCTCATCTTTGATGATACCAGCCCAAACCAGTACTCCACCTCCACCTTGCTGGCGTCTGAGTCGGACTGGAGCTCTCTGCCCTTTACCAATCCAGCCACGGGCCCATCCATCTGGCCCATCAAGACTCACTCTCATTTCATCAGTCCATAAAACCTTAGAAAAATCAGTCTTGAGATATTTCTTGGCCCAGTCTTGACGTTTCAGCTTTTGTGTCTTGTTCAGTGGTGGTCGTCTTTCAGCCTTTCTTACCTTGGCCATGTCTCTGAGTATTGCACACCTTGTGCTTTTGGGCACTCCAGTGATGTTGCAGCTCTGAAATATGGCCAAACTGGTGGCAAGTGGCATCTTGGCAGCTGCACGCTTGACTTTTCTCAGTTCATGGGCAGTTATTTTGCGCCTTGGTTTTTCCACACGCTTCTTGCGACCCTGTTGACTATTTTGAATGAAACGCTTGATTGTTCGATGATCACGCTTCAGAAGCTTTGCAATTTTAAGAGTGCTGCATCCCTCTGCAAGATATCTCACTATTTTTGACTTTTCTGAGCCTGTCAAGTCCTTCTTTTGACCCATTTTGCCAAAGGAAAGGAAGTTGCCTAATAATTATGCACACCTGATATAGGGTGTTGATGTCATTAGACCACACCCCTTCTCATTACAGAGATGCACATCACCTAATATGCTTAATTGGTAGTAGGCTTTCGAGCCTATACAGCTTGGAGTAAGACAACATGCATAAAGAGGATGATGTGGTCAAAATACTCATTTGCCTAATAATTCTGCACTCCCTGTATATATATATATATATATATATATATATATATATATTGCATTCCAGTTTACTGCCCCTTTATGCAAGGACTTTCCAGATGCCAGGAGGCATTTTATCTAAGATTTTTACATCTACACAAAATGTTATACTCTCAGGCTAAGATTGCTCAGTGTTTGAAATGAGTCAGGTTAACTTAACACTGTTCAATTTACACTACAGCTGAATTAATTTTGAAATACATACAAACAAGCCTAAATCCTGCATTTAACCAGATCTAATGGTATGAGACTGAGTACCACATCTTATGGTTTCACCAAGACCATATAAAGTACAGCACAGAGGGTGTGTGTGGGTGTCTTTGTGCATTTTATGTGGATGTCTCTGTGAGGGTGTGTGCATATGTCTGTGTATTTTTTGTGGATGCCTCTGTGAGGGTGGGTGTGTATGTCTTTGTATGTTTTCTGTGGATGTCTCTGTGAGGGTGTGTGCGCATGTCTTTGTGTATTTTCTGTGGGTGTCTCTGTGAGGGTGTGTGCGTATGTCTTTGTGTGTTTTCTGTGGATGTCTCTGTGAGGGTGTGTGTGTATGTCTTTGTGCATTTTCTGTGGGTGTCTCTGTGGGGTGTGTGTGTGTTGTAAGTCTTTGTGTATTTTCTGTTGATGTCTCTGTGAGGGTGTGTGCATATTTTTTTTGCACATTTTCTGTGGGTGTCTCTGTGAGGGTGTGTGTGTGTGTATGTATGTCTTTGTGTATTTTCTGTGGATGGCTCTGTGAGGGTGGGTATGTATGTATGTCTTTGTATATTTTCTGTAGATGTCTCTGTGAGGGTGTGTGTGTGTGTATGTATGTCTGTGTTTTCTGTGTATCTCAATGTGAGGGTGTGTAAATATTTCTTTGTGCATTTTCTGTGGGTGTCTCTGTGAGTGTGTGTATGTATATCTTTGTGTATTTTCTGTGGATGCCTCTGAGGGTATGTGCATACTGTATGTCTTTGTGCATTTTCTGTGGGTGTGTCTGTGAGGGTGTGTGTGTGTATTTTGTGTGGATGTCTCTGTGAGGGTGTGTGTATATGTCTGTGTGTTTTCTGTGGGTGTCTCTGTGAAGGTGTGTGCATGTGTCTGTGTTTTTTCTGTGGGTGTCTCTGTGATGGTATGTGCATATGTCTGTGTGTTTTGTGTGTGTCTCTGTGAGGGTTTGTGTGGGTGTATGTATTTGTGTGTTTTCTGTGGGTGTCTCTCTGTGTGTGTGTATGTCTTTGTGTGTTTTCTGTGGATGTCTCTGTGTGTGTGTGTCTTTGTGTGTTTTCTGTGGGTGTCTGTGAGTGTATATGTCTTTGTGTGTTTTCTGAGGCTGTCTCTGTGGGTGTTTCCTTGGGTGTATGTGCAGGTTTGTGTTTGAGTTTGTGTGTGTGTGTCCATTGTCTGTTCCTTTTTTGGACATTTTGACCTTACTACTGATTATTCACATCTTTTTACAGAATTTGAGACTAATGAGACCTTTCCGGAAGTCACCAATCCACCACTTAAAGGGACATGCCACCCACATTTTTTCTTTTATGATTTAGAAAGAGAATGCAATTTTAAACATCTTTCTAATTTACTTATATTATCTAATTTGTTTTATTCTCTTGATATTCTTTGATGAAAAGCATATCTAGATATGCTCACTAGCTGCTGATTGGTTGCTGCACATAGAAGCCTCGTGTGATTGGCTCACCATGTGCATTGCTTTTTCTTCAACTAAGGATATTTAAAAAATGAAGCAAAATAAATAATGGAGTAAATTGTAATGTTGTTTAAATTTCTATTCTCTATCTGAATCATGAAAGAAAGATTTTGGGTTTAGTGGCCCTTTAACCTTTAAATTTAGGCAGAGCAGGGTCCTTCCTTTCAGCCACTGCATGCTGTTGCCATCATATAGTTGGCATCTTCCTTGACAAAAAGATAATCAGAAAGCCATATTATGTCTTGTAAATCTCCTTTTTTGACAAAACTGTAGTCTACCTCATTACTTTTCAGGTCAGTGTAAACACGTGCTGTGTGGGTGTCTGTGTCTGAGTGTGTTTGTGTGTTTCTTTGCATGTCTGCTAGAGTGTCTATATGTGAATCCTTATGTGTGAGTGTGTGCTTCAGTGTATGAGTGTGTCTGTGTGTTCCTGTGTTTGTGTGTTACTACCTTTACAACATTTCCAAGTTTGACTACACTGAAGAATAAAGTGCATATACATTTTAGTCACTTGGTCAAAAATTGCACATGTCAAAGGGGGGGGGGGGGCTGATCAATGGTTAAGTAAGGGGCCCCAACATTCCTAGTGGCAGCCCTGCTCACAGGAATATCTCACACACACTCTCATGAATATCTCACACACACTCTCAGGAATATTTCACACACACTCACAGGCATATATCACACACCCACAGGCATACTTACATTTTCTCTGAAATAAAGACGTTATGAGACACGTTTGTCCACAAAATAACTTCTGCCCCTAGGTGTAAACACCTCTCTATCATGGTCATTGAAGCACTACTTTCTTTGCTCACTAGTTTAAGACCCATCTCATGTCACAAAGTGTCACACACAGTGAAGTGGCCAGAGGTATACACTTCATTATAAGCAGTGAAGGGGTCAGGTCCTTACAGAGCCCATATTTTAATCCTTGCACATGGAAACCTTCATTTGAAAGAGGGAAGTTAGGGCTGAGGGGGGCACTATAATGGAAACCTCTGTCTCATCCTACTAAGGGAGTTGGACAGGGGTAAAAATAAATATATATTTAAGTAGTTTTATACTTAATGATATTTCAGTTAAGTACAAGTTTGAAAATGTCATTTGAGTTTTTTCTTACTTTTAATGAAACTGGAAAATGATCATATTTATTATCATATCAAATGTAATGTGAACAGCCAAGATATGCTTAACAATAACATCCTTATAACACTAAAATTAATAATTTAGCTCTATCTATCTATCTATCTATCTATCTATCTATCTATCTATCTATATATATATATATATATAGAGAGAGAGAGAGAGAGAGTTTTCTACAGAATGAGTGTTGCTTCTATAAACTGCAACACCCCAATATTTGCAAGACACTTAGGTGCTAAGTCCCCTCTGCCAAGGTTTACTCAGTTGTATTAAAAAGGAAAATGCTTTATTAGTACATGAATTTCTAGTTATTCTTATACTCTACTCAAGTGCATTGTGGTTTAAAAAAATAAATATATATTTTATTGAGGGAATGTAGTAAATTGCTGTGGTGCAGATAAAGCATATAAAATAATTTGCAGCACACCATGTAGTATTTTTACAACAACTCCCATGGTATCAAATTCACATCCATCTGCTTCTATTTTACCAATATATACTCGGCTTCCTAAACAAAATAATAATTAAACTTAAAGTAAAGTAGAGCCAAACTTTAGGTTGAAAGTGTTTGGGAGATAACTAAAAATGTATTGGACCATTATAGTCACAAAATGAAATGCTCTAATTTGTTAGTTGTAATTATAAAGATTATGAATCCTGCATCTCTGTGTGTTTAACCCCAGCAAAAGAATTAAACACATAATAAACATACCACTCAGGACCTGCAGGGTACTGCTGGCCCCAAGCAGAAACTTCCACTGACCCAGTCAGCAGTGCTCTGCAGGTCACAAGTATTTCTTCTACTGTGTGTGTAACCCCTCTGTGGGAATTAAACACTAAGGGGCCTATCTATCAAGCTCCGAATGGAGCTTGATGCCCCGTGTTTCTGGCGAGCCTGCAGGCTTGCCAGAAACAGCAGTTATGAAGCAGCGGTCACAAAGACCGCTGCTTCATAACCCTGTCCGCCTGCTCTGAGCAGGCGGACAGACATCGCCGAAATTCAACCCGATCGAGTACGATTGGGTGGATTGACACCCCCTGCTGGCGGCCGCAAGTCTGCAGGGGGGCGGCGTTGCACCAGCAGCTCTTGTGAGCTGCTGGTGCAATGCTGAATACAGAGAGCGTATTGCTCTCCGCATTCAGCGAGGTCTTGCAGACCTGATCCGCACTGTCGGATCAGGTCCGCAAGACCTTTGTTAAATAGAGGCCTAAGGGCTCGATGATTGAAAGCTCTCTGGGCTGGCGAGATTATTAAAGAATGCTCACCAGTCCTTCTATTTCCGTGGTGGAATGATCTAAATCCACTTTTTACCCATAAAAAATGGTGTCTCGCTAAGGGGCATATACTGCATTTTCATGTGAAATGTGCACAACAAAATTCGTATTTTAAACATTGTACAAAACAAATATTTTAACCTTTCACTTAAAAATAAGCAGGAACAAATTGTATTGTTAAGGTGCATCAAAAATTGTAACACAATTCTTCACCAAAAATCGTATGTTAGCAAAAAAGTAAAAATCGTACGTAATTTACACAGGAATAAATCAAAATTAATATGCATAGCGTAAGTCATAATTGTAGTACACTGGATGTGCAAAAATCACTCAGACATTTGAACTTATAAATACAAAATGCGTAATTGTTGTTTTTTCATAAAATGGGCTGAACATGGGCGTTCCATGAGCGTATATGAAAATGTCTCTCTAATCCCAGCGTAATTCTATAAAAAAAATTGCACTGCAGATATCGCAGTTTTTTCTTGCCAACTAAAAGGTGGCGTGCTTTTCTCAGAATATTCAAAATAATTATAACCCTAATTGAAAAACACATATATACGAAAATATAGGCTAATGTAAGGTGCTCTATGCAGAAAGCAGCATACTGTGAGTTATATTGGCTGCAGGATTTTAATTTCAATGTGCTCCTCCTGCTCCCTGCTAACTTCGCTCTAAGGAGTGAAGTGTCCCTATCTAGCGAGCTCCAATACTTTTAATAGGAGCCATCTCGCCACTTGCAGGGACTGCCCCTTTTTATGTGCATTCCACCGAGGCAACCCTGTGAGAGTTGGCGAGAAAAAGCTTTGAGCAAGCGAAGTATATATCATCAAGCCCATAGAGGCGCAGGGCTGCTAGTCTTAAATTAAATGTTCTACTGATTTATTGCATGTCATTTTGTGACTATAACGGCCCTTTAATTAGAATAATTGTGCAGGGATACACATCAGTTATTTATCAATTATAAGAGTTATAAGGTTAATAGTGTTTACTTGAATCATGTAAAAACCATCATGATTCCCCAAGAAGTGAAAGATCCCAGAATATTATAAGGACTGAATTATTGAAGACCAGAACTGGAAGTATTACTATGTGATCCTCACTCCAGAGTTCTAGTTAAATCGTACAGTCTGTGGTTTAAGCAGATGATATTATTTATAAATCAACATATTTAATCAAAATCAAAATAATAATGCATCACTGATGTGATTTTAGATACATACTGGGTTTGTGGTTAGTGAGATCCATCCAAATTAATGAGTAGTGGTGCATTTATTTTACACATCTAACTAGGTAAAGTATAGCAAAATGTATCAATTAAGTGAGTATTTTTTCAAGAGCAGAGAAACGCCCATTTAAATCAGTCAGAATTCAGTGTATGTATAAAAAAAGGGCTCTCAGTGTATTCACTAGAGAAAATGATAAATAAGCTACATGTTTTATATATAGATAGATAGATATCATCCAATAACCTAATAAATTGTGGTAATTGTAATGACTCGATAAGATGCAATAGTAAAAATCTAACCTATATTACAGTTAGCTAGGCTGAACCCACATTTTTTCTTTTGTGATTCAGATAGAGCGGGAAATTTTAAGCAACTTTCTAATTTACTTCTATTATCAAATTTTCTTCATTCTCTTGGTATCTTTATTTGAAAAGCAAGAAGTTTAGATCCCGGACCATTTTTAGTGAACATCCTGGGTTGTTCTTTCTGATTGGTGGATACATTCACCCACCAATAAACAAGTGCAGTCCAGAGATCTGAACCAAAAATTATCTGGCTCCTTAGCTTAAATGCCTTCTTTTTCAAATAAAGATAGCAAGAGAATGAAGAAAAATTGATAATAAGAGTAAATTAGAAAGTTGCTTAAAATTGTATGCTCTATCTGAATCATGAAAGGAAATATTATATATTCTTACTGCAACAGAAGTCCTCATATGGATGTGCCAAGGGCTTAATGAGTACAACATAAAAGTCTAAAGAAGAATACAGTTCAGTTAAAAAATCTATAGTGTTTAAACAGCAGACTCAGGAAGTAGAAAGAAAACCTTGTAACTAAAGCAATAAGCCAAGTGATTAGGGTTAGTAAAGTTAACATAAATAAGGTAAAGTAACCCAATTATACATTAATAGCAGTAGATGGGCTCAGCAGCGAGGATCAACAGTGTATTGTAATGAGAGCAGTATCCATGTTAGTCCTCCGGTATTGTAACAATAATGAGGTTTTTACCTACTACTAGTGGTCATTTCCAACACTGTATTTATTCTGTACACACATGCATATATTATAGCATGGAGAGAAAGGGGAGCTGAACATTTTTAAGAGCTCTCACTCAATATAGAGAACATTCTCATAAAAGTGAATTTAGAGAGTAATAATACATGGTAATTAATGATGTGAAGTGAAGCAGACACCTCTGTCTTAATTTGCTATCCTACAAACAGCACTAGCCAGTTTTGTTCTGTTATGGCAGAGTCCTAGTAGCTGCAGCGTCTCTCTTAGGGTGGATGATGTGAACGATGTTGTGATTCACACTTGTGATTCATCCTCAGAGTGGTAGAGGTGTTGGCACACACATATTATTAAGTATGTATATATATACAGATAGCCCTCAGTTTGCGCCGGGGTTAGGTTCCAGAAGGAATGGTTATAAATCAAAACCGTTGTAAATTGAAACCCAGTTTATAATGTAAGTCAATGGGAAGTGAGGGAGATAGGTTCCAGGCCCCTCTCAAAATTGTCATAAGTAACATCTAATACATTATTTTTAAAGCTTTGAAATGAAGACTTTAAATGCTAAACAGCATTATAAACCTAATAAAATAATCCCACAACACAGAATATATAATTAAACTAAATTAAATGAACAAAAACATCTGCTAAACAACATTATAAACCTAATAAAATAATCACACTACACAGACTTCACTTGCATTTTTCTGCAAACAGTTCTTTCTATTCATTCCAATCTGGACTGATTTATAGACAGGAAGATCGTGTTCCTTTGAAATCTGCTCGATAGCTCAGGTCTGGTTAAACTGATTCATTTCAGCTTGCTTGGCTTTGCTGCAACACAAGGGGACAGCTCCACCTACTGGCTATTTTAATAAACGCACTGCTTCTCAATGCTTTTCAATAGCAGTCACATGACTGGGAAAAAAAGGTTGTTATTCTGAAATGGTGTAAATTGAACCATTGTAAAACGAGGGCCACCTGTATATATAAAGCTGGAAATTGGATTATCAACTGTATACACTAACACATAGATTTTTTTTCTCTATTTAATCCCCCTTTATTCCAAACATGTATTTTGTCTATTTCTTTGATTTTGTTATCCAGCACAGATCATGTAAAACTTAATTCAAGAGAAGCAGGGATGTAGGAGAGAGGGAAAGGATCAAATAGAAGTAGGATACATTTGTTAAATTTTTATTGCACAAATTATCATTAAATACATTTATGTCAAATTATTCAATTGATTGGTGTTTTGGATAGAGGAAAATTATATAATATTAGAAAATATTCTGGCAACATTTTCTGTGGAGAACACTGCCTATGCACTAGTACAAATACAATCCTGGACTTCTTCTATGCACCTTGAACTTCATGTTGAAAAGTTACATTGATACACTATATTTTATATTTATTTTGTACACACTCTGTGTCTTTCAATATATATGTCTCTGGTCACCAATAGGTTAAACAACTGATTTGTGTATGTTACTGGCAGCCAAAAGGTTTTGTGTCTGAGAGTTTTACTGTTAAACAGTGGGTTAAATGACTGTTTTATGTGAGTGTATTATTATTTTTTCAATAAAATATTAATCACTAGTTTGTCTGGGTGTTACTGCCAACCAAACAATTAAGTCAACCATTGGGTTAAAACTATAGTGTGTGTGTTTTATTGCAATCTAGGGAATCAGGTAATCATTCATTCTTATTGTCCAAAACAATGGCCAGGCTACGTTTTGGCAGTGAGCCTGCCAATCTGCAATCCTTATGGTTTATATTATTCAGGATTTTTTAAAATTCTTTATAAATGCAGTGGAAGCAAGAAGGATGCCCTAGCCCACAGTGTTAATACTGCTTACAAGGGAACTGTTAATGTTGTGTCAGAGCTAAATTGTATGTGCTAAATTCTAGCATATTTAATAATAATATGGTGGGAAGAATACAAAAAAATTATATCACTGGGACAATAAAGTAAAAATGAAATATAAATGGATTGTATAGAGCAGAGTTCTTCAAACCACGGGTCGGGACCAATTACTAGGTCGCAACACCATGTTTACTGGGTCGTGACTTGTGTATGTGTTATAGGAGAATGTGTGTGGTGTATGCTTGGTGTGTGAGTGTGTTGTATGAGAGTGTATATGTTTCTTATTAGACATGTGTGTTTCGTTTCAGGCCGAGTTTAGTTTTCGGCTGAATTTTGGCCGATTCGGAGATTCAAATGCATCCAAATTTCCGAGCCCTTGGTAGTTAATTATAGATTAGGGTTTTTTTATTTTGGGGTGTTTTTTTTTTTTTAAATGGGGTATTTGTTATTTTTAGTAATCGTAGTTTTTTATTTTTTGTAATTTTAGTGTTTATTATGTTTTTAAATTGTAGTTTTAATTTTTAGTAATGTTAGGTTTTATTAGTGTAAGCTTAGGTTTTAATTTTATTTCACAAGTAAGTTTGTATTTATTTTAACTAGGTAGTTAGTAAATAGTTATATTGTAGCTAGCTTAGGTTTTATTTTTATTTCACAGGTAAATTTATTTTTAAATAGGTAGTTAGTTAATAATTGTAACTTTAATTTAGGACTATTTTAATTATGTTAAAGTTAGAGGGTGTTAGGTTTATGGGTTAATACAGTTTAATTAAGGTTGTTGTGATATGGGGGCTGGCGGTTTAGGGGTTAATAGGTTTAGTTAGTGTTGGGGACGTTTGGGAACGGCGGTTTGGGGGTTAATAGGTTTATTTGGTGTTTTAGTTAGTGTTAGCGATGTTTGGGAACGGCAGTTTAGGGGTTAATAGTTTTAATTAGTATTGGTGATGTTTGGGAATGGCAGTTTAGGGGTTAATATGTTTATTTAGTGTTTCAGTTAGTGTCGGCAATGTCGGGGAAGTGCGGTTTAGGGGTTAATAGGTTTAGTTAGTGTCGGCGATGTTTGGGAATGGCAGTTTATAGGTTAATAGGTTTAGATAGTGTCGGCGATGTTTGGGAATGGCGGTTTAGGGGTTAATAAGTTTAGTTAGTGTCGGCGGTGTCAGAGAACTGCGGTTTAAGGGTTAATAGGTTTAGGTAGTGTTGGCGATGTGGAGGGGCGGTGGTTTAGGGGTTAATAGGTTTAGTTAGTGTCAACTATGTGGGGGGACAGCAGTTTAGGGGTTAATAGCTTTATTGAGTGTCGGCGATGTGGATGGCGGCGGTTTTAGATAATTTTGTTTCGGCAATCGCCTGCATATTAGTTATGTTTAGTTTTTTCGGATCCTTTTGTTTTTCGGATCAATTCTTTATTCATATGCATTATTCTTTTCTAAACTTCAGAATAGAATAATGCATATGAATAAAGAATGGATCCGAAAAAAAACTATTTAACTTAAAAATTTTTTTTAACTTAACTAAACTAACTTGCTGAAACAAAAATTATTTATTTAACTAATAAATACGAAACAAATTTTTTAGCGTTGCACATCTATTTCTTATGAGAGTGTGTGTGGTGTATGAGAGTGTGTGTGGTGTATGAGAATGTGTGTGTGTTGTATGAGAGTGTGTGTGTTGTATGAGAATGTGCGTGTGTTGTATGAGAGTGTGTGTGTTGTATGAGAATGTGTGTGTGTTGTATGAGAAGTGTGTGCGTTGTATGAGAATGTGTGTGTGTTGTATGAGAAGTGTGTGCGTTGTATGAGAATGTGTGTGTGTTGTATGAGAATGTGTGTGTGTGTTGTATGAGAGAGTGTGTGTGTTGTATGAGAATGTGTGTGTGTTGTATGAGAATGTGTGTGTGTGTTGTATGAGAATGTGTGTGTGTTGTATGAGAAGTGTGTATTGTATGAGAATGTGTTTGTGTTGTATGAGAGTGTGTTTGTGTGTTATCACCTTTTACAACACTTTTCAAGTTTGACTACAATCAGGAATAAAATATGCACACATTTTAGTAATTTTCCCAAAAAATTCCAGCTATCTTGTTGTATATTACTTTATAAAAAACTTTCCAATTTACTTCTATTATCAATTTTGCTTAATTCTCTTGACATGAGATGAGCTCAGGAGCGTGCATGTGTTTTTAGCCATCTGGCAGCAGAGTTTGCGTTTTTTATGGGTGTACAAACCGGGCAACTGCCCAGGATACCATTGGCTCAGTAAGATTGTCAGAATAGTATGGAACAGACTCAGGAAGGATCAGGAGTATTTACTTTTATAATGGGGATTGTTGTACTATTTAATGTTGGAAGCTGAAAAGCTCAGATGCAGCCGTTGCTCCTGCAAGTCAGTCTGTAGCTTTTAAGAGACTGCAGAAGACGGCATTGGAGCTTCTTCTAAGCTCCAGCTAACTCTATTGCCTAATATGGTTGGGACGGCAGGGAGTGACCACAAGCCTTCAATCTACGTGTACCTTCAGCTGTAGCATCAGCACCCAAAGGTAAGCAGTGCCCTGCACCATCCTGCTAGCTGTCTCTTCAGTGCTGCTCCTGTTCTACCTGGTACATATGTGTGGACATTTGCCCTTGGATTGTAACCATGAAATGTGCTGTCACATTGGGATTTGCAACAGGTTTTTTTCTCTGCCCATGTTCACTTTTCTGTTCTCTTTCCCTTTTTGTCACTTCTCTGCCCATGAGTTGCTCCCAGGGTGGGAATTACCCCTCTCCTGCCACCCAGGGTATCAGTTTGTTAGGCAGTGTAGGGGCATTTTGTCTGAGAGCAGCTCTGATAGGATGGTGCCAGAGGAGGGCTGGTGACAGTGTAAGGGACATTATGTCTTTGGGCAGCTCTGGTATGGTATTGCCAGGGGAGCAGTGTAGGGGCATTATGTATGGGGGCAGCTCTGGTAGGGTGGTAATAGGTGAGGGCTTGGACAAATAACTACTGTGTAATGTGCTTGTGGCTAACAAAGGCTTTATTGCCGCATTATCTGGCGCCCCCCTGTGATGGGGGTGATTTTCTTAGAGGTGGGAGGTGGGTTACTCACAGCTCCCTTTTTTTGGTTCCTTTGTTAGTATGGGTGACAGCCATGGCCCCTGAATAGCAGAGCTGTAATGTGAGCTTATGTGCCAGAGTAGCTAAAGGATGTGTAGGTTCTCCAAACTAGGTCCTGTATTGTCTGTAGTGGATCCCTTGGCATGTTGTCTGGGTCCCTGTATTTTTGTGCAATTAGTACGTTCCCTGTTTTGTTTGCAGGATGAGTATTGATCACAGTTAGCCAGGTCCCAGTAATATTTGGCTGGATATTGAAAGTAAGATGGGTCCCTGTATTGACTCTAGTGGTAGTCACATGTTTCTTTGTGTGAGTGTTTCTGTGTGTATGTGTGTCTCTCAGAAAAATAAATCTTGCCGTAAATCCAGATTATGGGGTAACTTTACCAGATACCACTAGTCCCCCAAGGAAAAAAACTAAGTATACCCAAAGGGTCAGTGCAAGATGCAAAAGACATTCATCAATAAATAAAGAAAATAGCATCCATCTGACACACTCACGCTCAGCTATGTGGTATAAGGTCACAATTATCATGGTAAATGAGCTACTTAATTAAAATATAACTTTTATTACATGATAAATAAAAGTGTTTTCACACCACACATAATTGAAACACCAGACTTATGATATACTATAATAACAATGAATAATTCTGTTAATAGACCAAGGTTAGCACAATATAGGTAATTATCCCTATTGCCAAGTAAATGCTGAATACAAAAGATACCTACTATGATTGATAACTATATAGTGACTAATTAAAGCCAGTGTCAGCAACACAATAAAAAAAGGGAAAGAGAAACTCCCTGAACCTTTTTTTTTTTGGTAATTTGCGTTGTCAGTATATTTATGAAAATCCTAGCGGTATTCTCCAAACAATGTGTGAGTATATGGCAGGGAATATATTTAACAATCTTCCTTTAGACTGAACCCACAATCAATATACTTCTACTAAGACAACAAATAAAATTAATATAAATATCTGAATTCTTTTATTTAGTTAATATCCATGAACATTTTTGAAATATATTTGCAATAAAAGGAATATGAAATAATATTATATGCGCTTGAAAACTATTTAAATATGCTATGCAAAGCTCATACACGCCCACCTTTAAAACCAACCCTATTTATAAATAGCTTTAACATCCAAGCAACAGTGCTTATAATCAATAGGGTAATATATATATTCTGCTATTTAACTGCAAGATATCCTAATACATAATTAACATACAATATCAGAACTTGCACAGATGCGTTACTTAACAAATCAGATACAGATTTAAACAATATGTAGGCTGTGACTACCAATTTGAAATACAATTTATTTCTCTGAATTATTATTATATATTTGCATAGATTAACAATTTAAGATTGGGATTAGTTAACAATACATAGGCTATGAAATGCTAACTTAAAATCCAAACTATTTCTTTAACTCTGCTACATACAGCAATAGTAAATGCTTACTTTAAATGCTTGCATACAAATAGGCAGGCTAAGAGCTATCTAAAATAATGACACACAGTTTAAAAGTACAATCTGCTCTTTCAATATATTAACTGTAATGGCTATGCATATAACTTATCTTACATGAAACCTTGTATACATCACCAAATAAACAGCAATCCAGTTTCCAATGTTTCTTAACAGATCCAATTTCACCTCAGAAATTCAAAATTTGGGGATAATGCATATGGAGTTTAAATCATCTGATCTCACCCCTCCCCGTTTTTGATTATTATCAGTCATTGGTGAATATTGGAAACGCCCACGGTCTTGTCTTGGATTGGTTCTTTGCAACTGAACATGGATTGGTTTATTTGGTAAATGTGTTGTCAAGGAAATGCATTCTTTGCAACAACCAATCATCTCATGGCTGCAATTTCGCATCATAACACTAGGTGGTAGCAGGCATACAAACAAAACAAATTCACCTTTAAAATTTCTAAACATTTTTAAACAACTTAATTACTTTTATAAAATGATTATTTAATCAGACCATAACTTTTTATAGCAATTGTTCATAATATTTGTTTTAGATAGGGTGCGGTTTTATGAATTTTCTGATTATTTTGATATGAAACATCAAATACATCTAACATTATATTAAAATAATTTATATTGCCAATTATTCTGAAATTAATGGCATTTATACATTCTGTTATATAGGTTTTCACGTAATATAATATGTTCTATATCTCCGACGATTTCTGCATATATGAATTGATGCCTGCAATAGAAATGGAAACAATTGTTAGAAATGATTTAAGCATTCATATGTCTATGGTCCATATGAAATAAAATTAAGTATTATTAATCATTTACTTTTAGGTCCACAAGTATTCTTAAAAACACAGAGGCTAAGTAAGACCTTTTATATTTTCAAAACATATATATATATATAACATATATATATATATATATATATATATATATATGCACATTCATTTCTATGTAGATCTGAAATGATATAAAATCCAGCAGATTATGCATTGTTCCCTTTGCAAAATGTATTTAATTCTATTTGTGTCACCTTCTCCCCAGCCGTATATCTGCAACATATGTCTTACTTTGAATCTACAAAAGTTAGGTGACAAATTCCAGAGGGCTCCCAAGCATATTCTCCACCCAAAACACAGATCATTTATTCTAAATAATCAAAGGGGTTTCCTGTAAGTACTATGCTTATCCAACTATTTTAGATTTTATCCTTTTAAGTGATCGTTTTAAATTGGGTAGACCAAATGTCTTAGAGTCATAAAACTCTGCATATAGTCAAATGAGCATGGTCACTGAGTTAGTTCCTTTTGGAAAATGTCTGTGTATTTTACACAGCAGGAGGTCGTACTTCAAAAGCTATGTTGATTTTCAATCCTGATAAACGTGTATTCACCCAGCTAACCCATTTGGTAGGGGGTGGGGACCTACAGTGGATTAGAAGCTGTGTTCAACAAACTCAGGTTCAATTAATCCTGAGGTCTCATCTAACATATACAGTGTATAAAATATACATATATATATACATATGTATACATATGTAATATTCATCAGAATATTCATATACTCTGACATAAAATGACAAAACAGCAGGCGAAACTCGTGTCAGGTGTCCCTTGCTTCTCTGCAAGATATGTGATCTATGAGATTTATATAATTGTGAGTTTAAAAGGTGGTTTAGATATTGGGACTACTTGATTTAGGTGTAGCACAGGAATACCCAGGTTTCTTCAATAATAATTGTAACATTTTAAAATTTTCTCCCTGGGAGCCAGATTCTATAGAAACTGTCCTTAGCACTGTAGCCATAGACTGCTAAAGAGACATGTCCACTCCTAAGCTCCTATCAGCGTGTCTAGATTTATTCTTTATTAAAGGATACCAAAAGAACAAATCATATTTGATAATAGAAGTAAATTGGACAATTGTGTAAAAATCATATTTGATAATAGAAGTAAATTGGACAATTGTGTAAAATTACATGCTTTATCTGGATCTGAATAAATGTTTAATATTGACTTTACTGTACCTTTAAAGCTTTGCATTTTAAAATATGACATACCAGAATAGAAATTAAATATTCTGCAAGCAGCTTTTAGCCCTGTTAAACTAGTGCTGAGCAAACTTTCTGCCTGGCTGGTGGTTACAACCTGCACATGTAGTCTTGTTGTAGTTTCCATGGTAACCGTTTGGACCCACAGTAATTGTCTTTTAGTCTCAGTAGTGAGAACAAATAAAGAAAAAGGGAATATATCTATTCTGACACACTGCTCAACCACAATATACACTCACCGACCACTTTATTAGGTACACCTTGCTAGTAACGAGTTGAACCCCCTTTTGCCTCCAGAACTGCCTTAATTATTTGTGGCATAGATTCAACAAGGTGTTGGAAACATTCCTCAGACATTTTGGTCCATATTGACATGATAGCATTGGGCAGTTGCTGCACATTTGTCGGCTGCACATCCATGATGCGAATCTCCCATTCCACCACATCCCAAAGGTGCTCTACTGGATTGAGATCTGGTAACTGTGGAGGCCATTGGAGTACAGTGAACGCATTGTCATGTTCAAGAAACCAGTTTCAGATGATTTGAGCTTTGTGACATGGTGCATTATCCGGCTGGAAGTAGCCATCAGAAGATGGGTACACTGTAGTCATAAAGGGAAGGACATGGTCAGCAACAATACTCAGGTAAGCCGAGAAGTTTAAACGATGCTCAATTGGTACTAAGGGGCCTAAAGTGTGCCAAGAAAATATTCCCCACACCATTACACCACCACCACCAGCCTGAACCTTTGATACAAGGCTGGATGGATCCATGCTTTCATGTTCTTTACGCCAAATTCTGACCCTACCATCTGAATGTCGCAGCTGAAATCGAGACTCATCTGACCATGCAAAGTTTTTCCAATCTTCTATTGTCCAATTTTGGTAAGCCTATGTGAATTGTAGCCTCAGTTTCCTGTTCTTAGCTGACAGGAGTGGCACCCGGTGTGGTCTTTTGCTGCTGTAGCCCAACTGCTTCAAGGTTCAACGTGTTGTGCGTTCAGAGATGGTATTCTGCATACCTTGGTTGTAACGAGTGGGTATTTGAGTTACTGTTGCCTTTCTTTCATCTCGAACCAGTTTGCCCATTCTCCTCTGACCTCTGACATCAACAAGGCATTTTCGTCCACACAACTGCCGCTCACTGGATATTTTATCTTTTCTCTGTAAACCCTAGAAAGGGCTATGCGTGAAAATCCCAGTAGATTTTTGAAATACTCAGACTAGTCCGTCTGGCACAAGCAATCCCCTTTCTTCCCCATTCTGATGCTCGGTTTGAACTTCAGCAAGTCATCTTCACCACGTTTAGATGCCTAAATGCATTGAGTTGCTGCCATGTGATTGGCTGATTACCAATGTGTGCTACCATGCAATTGAACAGGTGTACCTAATAAAGTGGCCGGTGAGTGTATATTGTAGATAGGGTATCTGTAATAACTTCCATGCACATCTATAGCCACGTCTTAGAGATGGATAAGACATTGCTTTGGGGTGTGAGCCTGTGCTTTCACAGAGGAATTTTTTCAACTTATACCAATGATTAAGGACTGCTACAGGTGGGGTGATTACAGATTAGCAAAACTAGAAAATGCCCCCCAGGGGGGCATTTGATCTGAATATCTAAGCATAAGCACCCACTTGAATTGCTCTTTTAGTTCCAGTGAACCTCAGTGTTTAATATGTGCAGCTCATAAGTGCAACATACAATGGGCCTGCTTACAAGTAGAGCTCTATTGTCATTGATATGAAATATTGCAAACGCACCAACATGAGCGCATATTACAAGTTGAAAGTAAACACGTTCGCTTGAGTGCAAACAAATTTAGCAAATTTAGAGTCGGATTTACATGACTGAAGACCTAGCATAAAATGTAAATGTTAAAATAAAATGTGCACCAAACACAACATAAATACATTAAAATTAAGTGTTTATATAATGGTTAAAAGGTATATAGTATATTAAAAGGTCTTTGAACGGAAAGGGATATATTGTGTGCATATAAAATATATATATATATGTGTGTATTTATGTACAGTATATATATAGTGTGTGTTTTATTTATATAAGTATATACATACATATATACACATGTATAGACAGTCACACACACATATATATATATATATATATATATATATATATATATGTATATATATATAATAAATAAAGAACATAGAAAGCGCTGGTTAATAAAATGTGCTATTACTGCATATACTACTGTAGATGATGGTGTATAAGCTTAACAATGCGTGAGTTAAATTAGCCTCTTAGTGAGACTCAAAATAGAATAAAATAAAGGTACAGTTTCTCCGAACAAATAATGTACACAAAATGTATATTCTCTTATATTTATTTGTTGGTCCTCTTCGTTGTTCCACTTTTAGAGGCCCATTTACTTTGTGTTACCTCAATCGATATGAGGCAAGTATTAGACATATCTGATGTATGCACCTCACACTTGCTCTTAAACGGGAGTTGTTTAGGTAATGATGCCTCTTGTCAGTGGTAGAATCTTTAAATCCTTTCACTTCCCAGGCCGTTCACTTTGTGATTTCGCCGTTCTCATAAAGATGGATGACAGAAAACAACTAACAGGGGCCTATCTATCAAGCTTCGAAAGGAGCTTGAAAGGCCCGTGTTTCTGGCGAGTCTTCAGACTCACCAGAAACAGCAGTTATGAAGCAGTGGTCACAAAGACCGCTGCTCCATAACCCTGTCCGCCTGCTCTGAGCGGAATCGCCACAATTCAACCCGATCAAGTAAGATCTGGTTGATTGACACCTCCCTGCTCTGCAGGGGGCGGCATTGCACCAGCAGCTCTTGTGAGCTACAGGTGCAATGCTGAATACGGAGAGCGTATTGCCCTCCGCATTCAGCGAGGTCTTGCGGACCTGATCCGCAAGATCTTTGTTAAATAGGGGCCATAGTGTAAATCCATTCATTTAAAACAACAGGTTAGAAATACTTTCATTCATCACACTCACATTTAAAATCCTCATAGTATGAGGTATTTATACGGCACATAAAACAAATTCAGGTGATAACTACACAGCAGAGGTATCTCTCCTAGTGTTTCCCTAACGCTCACACGAAATGGGGGTTTGTCCCTGGAGCTAACTGGTTCGATTATTCACAAAAATAAAATTTCAAAGTGCAGTCTTAAAAACAAAGGTCTACATATATCATCCACAGTCTGTATTGCCCTTACGTGTTTCGAAGGTAAAAAAGCTTTCAAAGCGCCTTCTTCATCAGAGGGTTTTATCGACTCCTTCCATTTCCGTGTTTAAGACACCATGGCGTTGATAAGTCAGAGGGGGCGGACCTCCCCTCATTGGTTAGTGCGGCAATCATGTGTATGAGAATCTAAAATTGTCATGCCCTATTAATGCTCAGTTACTGGAGATTGACTAGGTGCAATTCTTTGATCAAGATCGCTTTGATCAAGATTTGCAATGCAATGCAAATAGAGTTTTTTCTTTTTTATGGGGGACCATTGGTTCTTATCCTTTAGTACTTTCTATCATATAGTGAAGACTTTCTTTAAACACAATGCAATACATTAATAATGTTACAAGTAATACAGCTGAAAGTCATATTAATAAAGAAATATACATATAATACAACCTATTTGCATATACTATTTGAAGTGAACCTTAAGGGTAATTGGGAAGTAGATGGACACTAAATTCTCCCTGGGTTGTTATTTTTTTATATATTCTCATTCTCATACCGCCTATTCATAAAGGGATATATGTATAAATATAAACTGTAGCCTATTTGCATATTCTATTTGACGGCAACCTTAGGGATATATGAAATACAGATCGACACAAATGTATCCTTTATCAATCATTCTCAATATATTATCCTTCCCATATTGTCTATTAGTATATTTAGTTTAAAAGTTACTTTAAAAATGTTAAAAATACAAAAATGTCTCCCTAGGTTATTATTCTTTTTCTGTTCACCTTCTTATAGGTGTATATTCTCATTGCTTTCATAGTCTATGAAATACGCACTTTTGTTCCTTATAGGAAGGCCGCAATGTCTATATCTTTATTTAAACCCCATGGACTTAGACTATTTAAATAGTGTATCCAGTAGGTTTCTTGTTGTCTCTAAAGTATCTCTCTCCCCCCCCCCCCCCTCGTCTCCCAAAAGAACCTGTTCCAAAATTGTACCTCTCAGACATTTTGGGTCCTGATTATGTTTGGTTCTATAGTGTTCAGACAGGTTATGGGATTTTAGACCTTGTTAGATATTTGTGACATGTTCGTATAATCTCTTCTTGTATGGCCTTGTTGTGCGGCCTATATATTGAAGTTCACAGCTACATTGAAGTAAGTACACTACATATTCCGTTTTACAGTTGCACAGGGTTTGTAATTCACATGTTTTCACATGTATTCTCATTGGTTGTAAAGGTAATTATTTTGGTAGGCTTGCCAGTATTATACATATGTTCACATGAAAAACAATTCATCCTGTTGCACTTGTAAAAACCCTTTGTTCCTCTTTCATTTAACCATGTTCTCTTTTTTGGTTATTTTCTTAATTTACTAGGGGCCAAGATGCTTTTTAGATTTTTATTTTACTTAAAGACCAATCCTGGTTTCTGGCCTAAATATATTTTCAGTGAATACAAAGTTGCTAACAAGTGACTACTCACAAGGGTGTGTGCACTAATAAAGTGCAATATGTGCAGGCTGGGCTTTGCAGTTTCCAGCTGACTGATTGGGGCAATCTTCTTTAGATTTCAGTGAACTGGATACTGGATGTTGTAGCCTTTAAACACATAAAGGACACAGAACTTCTCCTAGTGCAGTTCAAACTTTTAACAGAATGATTCCAAGAAAATATACAAAATGGGTACTCACATTCCAGTTTGCACAATGAAATCGTGCAAACAAACAAGGCAGGCTGAATGTTACAGACACCAGCTGTCGGAATCAGGTCTCCCTGGATTGTTCTTTCAAATGGTTTGAATAAGTTGTGTAAAGTGCTCCAAAGTGAAAAAGTAGTTAAAAGGCAGACTACTTAAAATCACAGTTTTTTTTTTAAACATATTAAACATGAAACGCGTTTCTCAGCTGACTAGCTGTTTCATCAGGCATGTGATACTTGCCTGATGAAACAGCTAGTCAGCTGAGAAACACATTGCATGTTTTATATGTTTTAAAATAAAACTGTGATCTTTTTTAGATTCTTCTTGCAAGTTCAATCCTGCCAGAAGAAGAGCAGACTCATGAACTTTTAAAACACGACTTCACGAATTATAATTTTTTATTCTTATTTAATTTTCAATTTTTATTCTATTTTTATTTTTTATTTTTCACAATTATTAATGTTATAAATTGTATTGTATATACATGATTGCACATAACTGCACATTTTCCCATTATTATTATCTTTTTGATTCACACACAGAAATACCCAAATTATTTAAAGGACAACACAAATTGAAACCTAAGTTTCATAAACATCCATTTAATTTTCAGCACCTTTTTACAAAACTATTTATATTTGCGCCCTCTGCAAACCTCCTACTATAGGAATTTGCATTAGATACTCTATCTGAATCATGAAAGAAAAAATCTGGGTTTCATATCCCTTTAAAGGTAACACTGCCTATGTGTTAACCTCTGTTACCTAGAGTTAGTAATTCAACAATTACATGTTCTACAGAGTGTACTTTGTGCATTAGACTGTGCCTTTAATGTCCCTGGGATCTACATTGTTGATAGACTGTATCCTCGTGGCTAGCTTTCCCATAACTCTATGACACTCTATGAGTGTGTAGTCTTCTGTTATGTATACATGACCCACTGAGTTAAAAGGGCATTGAAAATAATCTGTAACAAAATCAGCCATATTGTATTGAGCATGGATAGTTCAAATTGTTGAGTTTTATTACTTTGCAAAACAAAATAATTCCACAGATACATGTTGGCACAGTGCACACCCTTCCAATCAGAAAAAAAGGTTGTTTTCATAAGTGTTTACCAATTTTCATAGCTTTATTAGAGTGATAGTATACTGTAAAAATGTTTTTCCCTTAATGTGTTTCCAATGGCTTTTAATACCTGTAGCATAGTATAAAAAATATGAGAAATTGATCCTTTTGGTTTAATTTTGCATATGAAATAGCTGGTTTCGTTCTTTGACACCACAACCCCTCAAAATAGGTTGAGCTTGCAGATCTCCTTATGTTATCACTTTCACTGCCTCATCTGTTTGTTTTTATCTGTTTTAGTTTCTCTGGATGGGATTAACTGAGAAGCAGCTGGATTGCTTATTTTCCTTAGGCGCTCCTATCCTTTTTTCTAACATCACTTTCTCTACACACAAATGCTTATCTCTGTTTGTATACCAAATCTAAATACTTAGAAAGAACAATTGGAAATTAACATTTTATTGCTTATCTTGCCTACCATCTCACCTACCACCCACTGGGAGCGTAATTTATTCTGCTGGCTGTATTTACACAGCCTGTTATAGCCTATACTTAAATATATAATCTTCCAATATAGTTAGGGATACCACAAGCAAAAACAGCTATTTCAATTGCTGATATACATGTAAAGGAACTATTTGTAAATAATTTAATACACTCCAGCATGTAAAATGAATCATTAGGAACACATTAAAGGGGAGATAATTTTAGGGTAAATTGTCCCTTTAACATCATGTAAGTTGAAACCACCCATTGTGCAGATTTGGCACAATTTTTCATATTTTAGTTAATAGATGGCTAACATAAATCATACCCACACTCTATCATGTATCTTGCAATATAAAGTGATTCATATAACTCACCAGTCTGCTAAATCCTCAACACTGATTAAAATTGGCTATAACACTTGCTGCAAGCGTTGAACTCTCTAATACATTGCTGACATTGCCTTTGGTTGTAAGGCTTCATTAAAAAAAACGTTGGCCTAAAATCTAATACTGGTAAAAAGCTGGACTTATTTTGCTCACCAGCATCTACATTTGTTTTAATACTTTAAATCGTTGATGGTTAGTTTTCTTTTTTTTGTGACAAATATATTGTATATTTGTACTATAAGATGTACCCTTTTAATATTAGGACAAACCAATCAGCCAGTAGAACAATATCATGAGTTTTTCACAACAGGCAAAAACAAACAAACAATCTATGTAAAATATTTACCAAATACACATACACATTATATTTATACACCATATACTTTCATACATACACAATCATTTTTACTAAAATCTGTTTATGGTTGTCAGAAAGCCTAATGAATCAATAGTGAGACTTTAGACAACCTCATAGACATCTTCTTTGTCTTAAAAAATATTTCATAGTTCCCTGCGTTTTATTTTATAATTTAATATACATTTTGTAGAAAACAGAATTGTGTTATTGATTGTTCTAGAGAACTGAATAGTGCTCTTATGCTGACTGTTCATGAGATGGGAACAATGAAGCAGACAAAAAATAAATGAAAATCACAGAGATACACAGTTTTAGCAAATCTATGTGTTCAGATCTCATACAAACTAAATTGTGCACAAACTACTGGCATTAACCCCTAAACCGCCACATCTCCCACTGCAATAACCCCTACACTTATTAACCCCTTAACGGCTACCACCCAAGAATTCTAATCTTAAAACCCCTAAGTTAAAAATATTACCATTAAAAAAAAAAATACCAAAAATAAAAACCACACTACCAGTAAAAAACCTATCCTAAAACTAAAGTACCCTAAAAAAAGCCCCCTCATGAAAAACCCTAGACTAAAACTAAAATAACTCCACAAAAAAACTATCCCCGTCGCTGCCCCCCAAAGGAGCCAGATTTAAGATGGTAAAAACTTTGGGGTTTAGCTTTCATTTTGGTTTTTTTTTGGGGGGGGGGATTAAGTTTAGTATAGGGTTTTTTCAAAAGAGTTATAATCACTTGCCCATTTAAGCGTGATTAGGTTTTTTGAGGGTTTATTTTTCTTTTAGTATAGTTTTTTTAGAGGGGCTTTTTTGGGTACTTTAGTTTTAGGATAGGGATTTTAATGGTAGTGTTTTTTTGTAACTTAGGGGGTATTAGGTTAGGGATCTTAGGGGGTTAGCTGTTTGCATTGGGGGTTATGGCATTTTAGGGGGTAATAGTGTAAGGGGTTTATTGCAGTGGGGGTTGTGGAGGTTTAGGGGTTAATAGGATAGGTAATTTATTGCAGTGATGGGTTGTGGCAGTCTTTGATGTGGGGTCTGTGGCTGATTAGGGGTTAAATAGTGTAGTGGTTAATAGTGATGGGATAATGGCGTTTAGGGGTTAATAGTTTAGCAGGATAGTTTGCTATGGGGATGTGGCGTATTAGGGATTTATAGTGTAGCTGGGTAGTTTACGATGGAGGATGTAGAGAATTAAGGGTTCATAGTGTTGGGGTGGATAGTGTAGGTCGTCAAACTTAATTTTAATGTTTTTCTTTGTGTTTAGTGCAACTTTTTTTCAAGTGTAAACCTTTTATGCCAGCTTTGAGCTCGTGTAAAATGTTTGAGCGTAAAATGCGATTGCTTTTGAGCAATAGCATTTACTTTAAACTTGTAATATAAGCGTAAGTTAACGCGATAACGACATTGCAATATAGTGCTCATGTTAATATTACCACTCCACTCGTAATTAGGCCCTATGTAGGTAATGGGTGCAGTAAGTAAAGTAGTGGGTGCCTGAGGTTACTACAATATACATCAAAGAACATACATCTGGTTTAAATGGACAATAAAGTAAAAAATGAAACGTTCAGGATTCAGATGGAGCATTCAATTTTAAACAACTTTCCGATTTACTTCTATTATCAAATGTGCTTTGTTCTCTTGGTATCCTTTGTTGAAGAGTAAACCTATATAGGGCGAAAGGAGCTTAGGAGCTTGCTTGTGTCCTTAACATTCTACGTCAGCAGTTTTTGCAACAATGTATAACATTACTATAAACTTTTTTTTCAAACACAGCTGCCAGATGGCTAAAGACGCGTGCACACTCCTGAGCTCATTTATGACTACTGTTAGGATAGTAAGAGAACTATGCAAAATTATAAATACAAGTACATTGGAAAGTTGTGTCAAATTTCATGCTCTATCTAATCCATTTAGGTTTACTTTTGTAAACTACAAGAAGTGATAAAGCAAAACATGTAATTAGTGTATGTAATTAGTGGCACGTCTTCTTTCTTTTGGCTTTTAATATATCTTACAGTTGTAGAGAAATATTTATCTGTTGAAATTAATATTTAAACAAATGTATAAGGGATACCAAATCAAAAGTAAATCTAGGTTAAGCTATAATATTATCATTCTCTTGCATAAATGTGATAAAGGATCAAAATGCAGCCTATGAGGCCTATTTACTAAAGGTCTTGCAGACCTGATCCGACAGTGTGGATCAGGTCCGCAAGACCTCGCTGAATGCGGAGAGCAATACACTCTCCGTATTCAGCATTGCACCAGCAGCTCACAAGAGCTGCTGGTGCAACGCCACCCCCTGCAGACTCCCGGCCAATGGGCCGCCAGCAGGAGGTGTCAATTAACCTGATTGTACTCTGGCGAATTCCTGTCCGCCTGCTTTGTGACTGCTGCTTCATAACTGCTGTTTCTGGCGAGACTGAAGACTCTCCAGAAACACGGGCCCTCAAGCTCCTTACGGAGCTTGATAAATGGGCCCCTATGTTTTCTTTTAAGGGCCTTACTTCCCAGACCATAAAGTCACACATTTGTGTCCTCTCTGTGTGGATTATAGTGTTTATTTTTCTGGTCTGTATACATATGGGTTTGCTTGTTTGAAAAATTATTTGGATACATTTCTGTCTATAAACAAAATTCATGGATATGATTGCTAGTATTAAATGGGTCACCTTTTAGTGGGATTATTTAAGCTTAACTGGAGCTTTTTGTATATATTTTAGATTTGTATAGGCTGAACTCGATGGACTTCGGTCTTTTTTCAACCTCATCTACTATGTTACTATGTTACATTATTGTTCCAGTAAGTAGAGTTTTGTTAAATGTATTCGTTGCCACATGAGTGAATAAAAATCCAGTCTCACCCTTGTTTGAAAGGGTTATAGATATAATAATTTTAATCTGTCCTTTTCACCCTATTACACTATTTCCTTTCCTTTTTATAATTTCAATATTTCCATTTTTTTTTTATTTATCTCTATAATTACCTCCATTACACTAACTCCCCTAGCCTTATTTGCCCTATCAGTCTACGGCAATCGTCCTTATCAACCAAGGAACATAAATACAGCAATATCAACACTTGAGAAAACTGTACCCTCCTGCATCATGCACTTGCAATAACCACAGCACACAAAGTAGTCCCATTGTCTTCAAATATATTCTTGGGCTGCTGAACCTCACTTGGGGAGATGATACAACTCGTCCATCTTTTCAACTTTGTCATTAAACCCCAGATGACTGTTCTCAACTTTCAACTCTTTCATCAGTTCTTCTGAACCTCCACCCACTACCACAGTACACTTGATGCAATTAGAAAGAACATCCCACAAAGTCTCACCTTCTACACACCCACTCTATCAATAAAACACTTAATTACTCCTATCTTCTTCTCATCTCACAACCTGTCATCTTGACCCTATTCCTTCATGACTTCTTTTATCTCAGTCTTCTTCTTTAACCCCAACTCTAACTTTTTATCTGCATTCTCAATGCTGGCATATATTTTGATCCGTTCAGTCATGTGATAATCACTCCCAAAAAACAATTTTCTGTTAACCCCACTACCCCTTCTAACTATAAGCCAGTCTCAATTCCCTTTGCCTCCATACTATTGGAATGCCTAGTCTATAAGTGGCATTCTCTTATCTAATAAACAAAAAGCCACCAATCCTTACTTATTCTTCTAGACCTATTAGCTGCATTTGACACCAACATGGTAGGTCATTCTCTCCTCCTAGATTATAAGTGGACCACTAATTTATTTGTCCCTTTGCGGGTGTACAATAAATAACCAGCCATTACAAGTGGCTAGTTATTGCTACTGTAAGCTCGCGGAAGCAATAAACACTTATAAAATTAACTAGAGATCAGATCTCTGGTTAATTTTATAAATGTCCACCAAAAGCCCCCAAAATCAAGTGTAATATACTAATATACTAGTAGCATCTTTATTTTTTAATAAAGTAACTGTACTTTTTTGGGGGGCTAAAGTTGGCGTCTGTAGGGTGTTGCAGTCTATGGGAACTGTGTGTTCCCTATAAATATATATGTATATGCTTATATGCATATATATTTACGTGCTAATATGTGTATATACACATATCAAAACATAAATATATATGTATATAAGCATATACATATATATTTAAAATATGTTGCCATCGCAGCGTGACTTCCCCCCTTCACTGCGCTAGTTCTTATATCCTGTCTCACGGCATGAGAACAAGGCTCCAATTGGAGCTTATGGAAGTGCGCTCTCGTGAGGTCTCATTCTCATTGCAGCTAACTTGCAATACCAGCACACATTTCCATACGCTGGTATTACTCAGTGGAGAGCAAATATCGCTTTCACGAAAGCGATATTTTGTGCTCCACTTGTAATCTAGCCCTAAATGTTCTTTTGGGATCTAATAAAATCTCTCTCCTAGTTTACACCCTACATCTCCAACCACTCATTTAGAGTTTCTTTCAGTGGCATATCTTCTGATCCTCTGCCTCTCTCCGTAGAAGTACCACACACCTCTGTTTTGGATCCCTTGCTTTTCTCAATATGTACATCCTTTTTTGGAAAGCTTATATATACCTTTGAGTTCCAGCCAATACCAACCCTGTGCTGATGACACCCAAAACTATCTACCTTTTTCAGTCATCTCACCCTCTATACTCAAACAGACCATCAACTATCTCTCTGAAATCTCCTCTTAAATGTCTTCACTCTACATCTGGCTTGATCCCTCAAAAACAGATGTTTTCCTTATTCTCTTTCTCTCATAGACACCCTACATCAGATATTTATTTTTCTTTAGCGGGGACTCAAAACCACAACCCATATACACTGTCATGACTTCATGCTAGGCTCAACTAACCAAGTCCTACACAGTTTCCCTAGAACTTTGTTTTCCTTACCTAGAAAAACAATAAGAAGTTACTAATTTTATTACATATTGACTACTGCAACTACTATTCAGTGGCCTTCTCAAGTCCCTTCTTCCCCCTGCAATCCATCATCATCAATGTCTCAGCTATTTAAATCACCAATTTACGTCTGCTAACACTAACCCACTCTGCTATTCTATATATTGGCTCCAGTTCAGAATATTTACCAACCTATAAGGCTTTAAACAACATCACACACAGCTTTATTTCCTCACTTATCTCCAAAATTTCACAAACCTTTCTCTAGTATAAACTTCCAACCATTATCTATCCACTCTTTATTACTAATTCCATCTCAAAGCTCCAATACTTCTCCTGTGCTGCTCCTTCTTTGTGAAACTCTTTACTCTATTAGGCTGACACAGGTTCAAGTGCTCTTTAAAAAACCCACTTAAACATTACTGATCTCAAGAGAAGAGTAAATGTAGCCACCAATCAGCAAGTGCTAACCAGGGTTCTCAACCAAAAATGGGCCTGCTCCTAAGCTTATATTCCTGCTTTTTCAACAAAAGATACAAAGATAACGATGAACATTGCTAATAGGAGTAAATTAGAAAGTTGCTTAAAATTGCATGCTCTATCTCAATAATGAAAGAAAAAATTGGGTTTCATATCCCTTTAACAATATTCTCAGGGGAAGGGTATACTATCAGAAGAGTAAACAGGCACACACATATACCAACGGTACTTTACCAATACTCTCAGGGGCACAATAAACAAACGCATTTTGCTTTAGTGATACTCTCAGGAGAAGAGTAAGCAGGCGCACATAAACACATTAGGTTACCAATATTCTCAGGGGAAAAGCAATCAGAAGCACACACAAACACACCTTAAGAATGCTTTCAGGAGAATACTGAATTACTGTATATACTTTACCTTACCAGTACTTTCAGGGGAAGTGTTAACAGACATACAGTTTATCCACATTATGTTGCTAAAATTCTCAGGAGATATTATGGTAGTATCATTCCAATACAACTTTAATTATTTCAGTGGAGCAAATTGGTCGTAATGATCAATAGAAAACCGAATTTAAATAGAAAAAAACTGTATGTAAATGTCCTTCTATCCAATAATAAAACAGAGCAAGAAGGTTTTATCACGGTTTGTTGATTAGAATGATGTGAGAAAATTTTGTTGAGTATCTCAGACAAACAGAACACATTTTTAACAGTTAAATTTTGAAGCTCTAAAATTCTATCCCGTGGCTCTGAGCTAGAGACAGGGGAATAGAGAGAAGTTATTTTGGAGCAGTTTTGAGGAGAAACCTATTATCGCTATAATTCTGCTAACTCAGTAGTCATAGACATTTTAAGTGCATCTTATGTAAAAGACCCAAGATAAACTGCTTCTAAGATGAATATTATTAAGTAACAGAGATTTATTCACAGTGGCAGTTACACTGTAACTGGTAGAACGCTGTGTTGGCATTTATTTTTTCTAATGAACAAATTCTTTTTATAACCAATTTGTCTTTTTCAGCAAAATTGGACAGCTTATCCAGAGTACTGGTGAGAAAGGATGTGCAGGGGATTCATATTCTAAAATTAAAGTGGGCAGAAATTAAAGATGTGAGATTTTACAGAAATGTCATGTAACTCCCAGTGGGGTTTGAGGAAAGCAGGCTTGTTCTAACATTCTCAGGACCTTATATTTGCTTAGCTTCCCATATTTTCTTTATTTATTTAGGTTTAAGTTCACTGTGGTTTACAGAGCTCCTGTTCCATTCCAAATATTTGTATTTATGGGCATAGCTGATTTGCAATTAGAATGCTTTTTACAGTCGTTGTAAATGTTTAGTGTATATTATGGATTATTTTTCCAATGTCTAATTACAGAGATTCTGGAAGAGGCTTTAAATAAAGATCAAAGAAAAACAGCTCCATAACAAGAGGGCAGTTTAAATTTTAGCTAATGGATTTAGCAGTCATATATAGTGCTGCCGCCATACTTACAACGCTCCTGGATCAATCATTAGTCACCTGAAGCAAAAGCAGACATTGGAGGTTATGGAAAGGGGGATGCTGCAAGTGGTTATTCACTCACCCTGTCTTAAGTGTTGCACCTTTTTTAATTGTGCAGAATGCTAAGTATTTTTTTTTTCAACTGTCTGTTTAGTTAATAAACAGCCTGCTGTATTGTTATAGAGCAGTTTTTTAGTCTTCAACAGGAGGTGTTGCTCAGGTTAGAAGAGTTTAGTGAGATCCTATGGTGCAAAATGAGATCCTGACACACCATGGAAGGTGGAGCTAGAGCCAAAAAAATATTGAACAGGACAAACCCATAGGAAAATATGTTTGCAGCTGTCCTGACATCTATCCATCCTGGGAATAGCCTAATCAAACGCCCCCTCCCCCCGCAGATAGTTCCCCCGGTAGATTCTGATTTAACCCTAAAGCAAAACCTTTTTTTAAGAGTTTCGCAGGTATATCCACATTCTTCAGACTGTTTTGGGACCTGACTCCATATACACATATTAACACATAAATATATATGTATATATTTATAATCATATAGATATATATTTATAGTTGCTGCCATTGCTTGCTATTTACCCCCTGATGGCATCAGAATGAGGCTCCCATATGAGCCTATGGAAGCACGCTCTTATGAGCGCAATCTTCCCAGCAATGCGAATGCGAGTTCGCGTTCGCATTGCTGACAACGTGTAATACCAGTACACATTGCAAATATCGCAATATTTAGCGATATTTATCGCTCCACTTGTAATCTGGCCCTACAGTATGTATATTCACACACAGGACTTTAATCCTTCACACGGTAGGACTTCAACCCCCGTGACGGCAGGCCTCTAACCCTCATAAAAATATATTAAACCAGCCAGATCCTTGGTCCGGATTCACAGAGGGAAAGCAAGTTAACAGTAAAACTCTCAACTTACCCTTTGCAAATCCCACTTGTCTGACACCAGAATTGTTAGGCGTGTTTTCCGGGGGTTGGATACACTGTGTCACTCACTGATCAGTATTCTGCACTTCACCTGGAAAAAGAGTATTTCACCTGATGAGATACCTCGGAGAATAGAAGTCGGACAGGCAACAAGTGAAGTCTAAAAACTGTTCTGTTTATTGACAGCTTGCACCACTGTTACATAGTACACATCACATACATAGTAAATTGACACAGAGGGGCTTCAAACACGCCATTATTTTAATTAGTGGAAAGCTACAAGTTTCAGACATAAGATTGTGTTTAATAAGCTGTCAGGCTTCAACATTATGACAGAGATAAGAACACATCTGCCTTAGCTAGGATATGTGGTGGCAGCATGTTTAAGTTAGCAAAATGCTGAGCTACACAAAGTAATGAGATAGAAATGTTTCCCTGTAACAGCAGAAATCAGGAGACTTAGTTCCATAGCATAATAAAGGTCAGTGTTAGTTCAGAATGGCTGAATAGATACAAGATAGAGGAATAGAGACAAGATGGAGGCAGGTTGGTTATACATTCTTACAGGCTCAAAGATATGAGGTCTTAGGAGTTAGGGGAAAAAAACGCTTCAAGTTAGAAAAACAAAGGCTGCAAAGGGCTTTAGCATTGAGATACATACATATACATAGAAGATAACTTACAAAAAATTCACAGCGCTATAATGGAAGGTGGAATCTTACAGTAATTGGCTATGAGAATGTATCCATTTAATTAACTGAATGATCTCATGATGTTCAAAAAAAAATAGGGTAAACTATAATAACATAAATGCAAATGATCACAGAGTAAAAGGTTACATTTAACTGGTGATCAGCTAGTCCTAATAGACCGCTTATTATAATAGTTACCAACTTGATGTCACTATTCGTAAAGCTGCATGGATTTAAAGTCCCAGCTGGTAAATTTCACCTGATCTCCTGTTGATTACTAAAGATAAAAAGTGATTGATCCCCGGGTGCTGCTTGAATTTGAAAACGTGCTGCTGACGTTTCTCCTGGTAGGTAAGTATCTTTGAAAGCAGAAAACAAGCGCAACCCAGATTTAAGGTAGTATAAAAATATTTATTGTACAATACCAATTCGCATATATATGCACTTACAAGAAGGTGGTTAAAATGAGCATATCAATAAGATCCCCGGCTTAGCTTTGTCACTGTGGCCATCCAAGTTTCTGTCAAACCCTCAATTAAAATGTTCTTCAGATAAAACGATAGCCAAAACAAGACTGAAAAGATTTGAATCCTCCAACAGTAAGTACAACTTATTAAATATATACCACTAAGCCTGATATTGATAAAAAGATTAATCCGTAAAAGCTTGAAGGTCTAAATCTATATTAAGACCTTGGGGAAAGAGGCTCCCTAGTTTATGAATCCATTTGGTGTTACACTTTCGCAGATTTCGCAGTCTTTGCATATTGATTTTCATAAAAGGTATAGTCTCAATCACCATCACTCTCAGTGTGTCTGGCTTCATGCTGTGAAATCTGCGAAAGTGTTCAGACACACTATGATTTTTTAATATTGGTAATGTGTTTATAGACCTGTTCTTTTTCTTTTTGTCCTACCAATATAAATTAAATTACAACTGCAGGTAAGCATGTATACTGCATAAGTGGTATTACAAGTGGTACGGGTTTTAAAATCTTGTGATCCATCCCAGTTATGGATTTGGATCCCTGATTTGATTATTGGGCATAAGCAACAGTTTAATCTTCTACATTTGAATAATCCGTTACTCAAGTACAACCACCCTGACAAAGAGCTGTCTTGTTAAGTCCCCAAGGCTTGTTTGGTTGCCAACATTTTTATGGCATCTTTCGAAAATCAGTATATATGAGAAAACAACCCATTTTGGGAGAATATAGTACGTTATCGACGATACATCGATGATATCATTATGATTTGGAAAGGAGGCAGTACCCAGGCAGAGCAGTTCTGCAGTCACATCAACACTAATACTTATAATTTAACATTTACACATAAGATAGATAAAGATCCAATAGATTTATTAGACCTCACTCTTTTTAGTGATCTAATTACAAACAAAATAGCTTTCAAAAACTATAGGAAACCCACAGACGACAATGGCTTCCTTAATGATAGTAGCAGCCATTTATCTAGTTGAAAGTCCAATATTCCCTATGGTCAGTTCCAGCGGATTCGCAGGAACTGCACTATAGATGATGACTTCAGAAAAGAGGCAGACATCTTAGAGAGGAAGTTTAAACATAAAGGTTTCAATCATAATTTAGTTATGACTGCTAGAGAAAAATTGGATAATACTTCCAGAGAGGTCTTGCTACAAACACAGACTGTCAATAAAAAAACATGATGGTATTAAGTTTATCACCGCTTATAGTATAGGAGCCCACAAAATCAAATCTGCATTAAATAAACATTGGAAAATTCTCAAATTAGATCCCATTTTAGGAAAGGATTTATCAGAAATGCCCAATGTAGTTTTTAAGAGAAATCAGAACTTTAAAAACCTATTAGCACCCTCAAAATTGAAATCAAGGGAAGTACCAGAAACCTTGGGAACCCAACAAGCCTTGGGGACTAAACAAGACAGCTCTTTGTCATTGTGGTTGTGCTTGAGTAACGGCTTATTCAAATGGAGAAGACTAAACTGTTGCTTATGCCCAATAATCAAATCAGAGATCTAATTCCATAACTGGGATGGATCACAGATTATTATTTTTTTACCCGTACCACTTGTAATACCACTTATGCAGTATACATGCTAACCTGCAGTTGTAATTTAATTTATATTGGTAGGACCAAAAAAAACAAAAAACGGGTCTATGAAAATATCGCCAACATTCATAAAGGATTCAAAAAAGATTAAAAAATCATAGTTTGTCTGAACACAATCGCAGATTTCACAGTATGAAGCCAGACACACTGAGAGTGATGGTGACTGAGACTATGGGGCCTATTTATGATGGTGTGAGCGGACATGTTTCGATATAGCGGATCATGTCCGCTGCACATCGATAAATACCGACAGCATATGCTGTCGGCATTTATCATTGCACCAGCAGTTCTTGTGAACTCTGGTGCAATGCTGCCCCCTGCACATTGGCGGCCAATTGGCCACTAGCAAGGGGTTTCAATCAACCCCATCGTATTTGATCGGGTTGATTTCTGTCCGCCGCCTCAGAGCAGGCGGACAGGTTATGGAGCAGCGGTCTGTTTCGGCGCTCCATACGGAGCTTGATAAACATGCCCCTATACCTTTTATGAAAAACAATATGCAAAGACTGCTAAATCTGTGAAAGTGTGAGACCAAATGGATTCATAAACTAGGGAGCCTCTTTCCCCAAGGTCTTAATATATATTTAGACCTTCAAGCTTTTATGGATTAATCTTTTTATCGACATCAGGCTTAGTGGTATTCATTTAATATGTTGTACTCACTGTGTATATATTTTTCATTTTTATATTTATTTGAGTTGGAGGTGTTTGCACACTTAGTTGGAGGATTCAAATCTTTTCAGCCTTGTTTTGGCTATCGTTTTATCTGAAGAACATTTTAACAGAGGGTTTGACTGAATCTCGGATGGCCACAGTGACAAAGCCGGGAATCTTATTGATATGCTCATTTTAACCACCTTCTTGTAAGTGCATATATATGCGTATTGGGATTGTACAATAAATTGTTTTATACTACCTTGAATCTGGCTTACGCTTGTGTTCTGCTTCCATAGATACATATACATGTCTATCTATCGGGTTTGCGTGCAAGTAGGTTTTTTTTTAACTTTTTTTTCTCCATTGACTTCTGGGGGAATAAGTTATCTAAGTTCGGCTTTTTGCATGTGTCGGGTTAGCACGAATGCAACAACTTTTTACTTTCAACCAATAATACCAGCGCATCCTGACATGCGCAGAAAGTTTACCACTAGTGCAATTAGCGCTCTAGCGAAAGTGCTAAATAGTACTCCACTCGTAATCTGGCCCTATATATTTTGTGCTTTTTATTTAATTCCACATTTTTTCTTGCTATAAAATTTCTGTTATGTAATGATGTCAGCTAATTAATGCCAGGTAGTATTTTATGGTACATGCAATACAAATAAGAAAGGCAACACTTAAAAGCTTATGTCCTCATGTAACTTCACAATAACAATGTCAGCGTTGCTCCACAAATGTGTTTAAATTACATACTTTATAAAACTGGCATTAAGCCATGGTTGTCTTGCCTTTTATTCAGTCAGACATGTTGCATAACAGTAATTTCAGAAAGTATGTAATTTTAACACATTTGATTAGTACTATGCCTTTGATGCAACCTCCTATAGTCAAATGTGTTTCCTAAAAAAGAATAATAATAATAATGTTTAAGATTTTTTTAGTTCATCTGGTTGTCCTGCTATGCAGACAGTTTAACTTAGCTGACACATTTCAATCAATCATAACTTCATTTAAAAACATTGTATGCAATCTCAAATTATTATTTTGTTTTTCTTTGCCATTCCAAATAATTAGAAGAGTCGCCATTTGAAGTAAAACTACTTGAATTTCATAAATGATATGATAGGAAACTGTACTTATAACTTTTATGTATTTATTTTTGTATTCATTTCATCTAACTACTCCCCACACAAGGATATGTGCATATCCAGTCTCTAGCGGTAGAGTATATTATAGGTACATTGTAATCCTAAATTTTCTGTCATCCAAATAAAAGAGCATCATTGAAACATATTAACCCCTTAAGGACAAGGCCATTTTTTAATTTCTTTCCCGTAAGGACCATGGCTATTTTTACATTTTTGCGGTGTTTGTGTTTAGCTGAAAATTTCCTCTTACTCATTTACTGTACCCACACATATTAGATACCGTTTTTCTCTCCATTAAATGATACAATTATTTTCATCATATCTTATAATTTACTATAAATTTTTTTATAAAATATCATGAAAAAATGAAAAAAAACACACACTTTTTCTAACTTTGACCTCCAAAATCTGTTGCACATCTACAACCACCAAAAAACACCCATGCTAAATAGTTTCTAAATTTTGTCCTGAGTTTAGAAATACCCAATGTTTACATGTTCTTTGCTTTTTTTGCAAGTTATAGGGCAATAAATACAAGTAGCACTTTGCTATTTCCAAACCTTTTTGTTTCAAAATTAGCTATACACTGTGTGCAGAATTATTAGGCAAATAAGTATTTTGACCACATCATCCTCTTTATGCATGTTGTCTTACTCCAAGCTGTATAGGCTCGAAAGCCTACTACCAATTAAGCATATTAGGTGATGTGCATCTCTGTAATGAGAAGGGGTGTGGTCTAATGACATCAACACCCTATATCAGGTGTGCATAATTATTAGGCAACTTCCTTTCCTTTGGCAAAATGGGTTAAAAGAAGGACTTGACAGGCTCAGAAAAGTCAAAAATAGTGAGATATCTTGCAGAGGGATGCAGCACTCTTAAAATTGCAACGCTTCTGAAGCGTGATCATCGAACAATCAAGCGTTTCATTCAAAATAGTCAACAGGGTCGCAAGAAGCGTGTGGAAAAACCAAGGCGCAAAATAACTGCCCATGAACTGAGAAAAGTCAAGCGTGCAGCTGCCAAGATGCCACTTGCCACCAGTTTGGCCATATTTCAGAGCTGCAACATCACTGGAGTGCCCAAAAGCAGAAGGTGTGCAATACTCAGAGACATGGCCAAGGTAAGAAAGGCTGAAAGATGACCACCACTGAACTAGACACACAAGCTGAAACGTCAAGACTGGGCCAAGAAATATCTCAAGACTGATTTTTCTAAGGTTTTATGGACTGATGAAATGAGAGTGAGTCTTGATGGGCCAGATGGATGGGCCCGTGGCTGGATTGGTAAAGGGCAGAGAGCTCCAGTCCGACTCCCGCCAGCAAGGTGGAGGTGGAGTACTGGTTTGGGCTGGTATCATCAAAGATGAGCTTGTGGGGCCTTTTCGGGTTGAGGATGGAGTCAAGCTCAACTCCCAGTCCTACTGCCAGTTTCTGGAAGACACCTTCTTCAAGCAGTGGTACAGGAAGAAGCCTGCATCCTTCAAGAAAAACATGATTTTCATGCAGGACAATGCTCCATCACACGCGTCCAAGTACTCCACAGCGTGGCTGGCAAGAAAGGGTATAAAAGAAGAAAATCTAATGACATGGCCTCCTTGTTCACCTGATCTGAACCCCATTGAGAACCTGTGGTCCATCATCAAATGTGAGATTTACAAGGAGGGAAAACAGTACACCTCTCTGAACAGTGTCTGGGAGGCTGTGGTTGCTGCTGCACGCAATGTTGATGGTGAATAGATCAAAACACTGACAGAATCCATGGATGGCAGGCTTTTGAGTGTCCTTGCAAAGAAAGGTGGCTATATTGGTCACTGATTTGTTTTTGTTTTGTTTTTGAATGTCAGAAATGTATATTTGTGAATGTTGAGATGTTATATTGGTTTCACTAGTAAAAATAAATAATTGAAATTAGTATATATTTGTTTTTTGTTAAGTTGCCTAATAATTATGCACAGTAATAGTCACCTGCACACACAGATATCCCCCTAAAATAGCTATAACTAAAAACAAACTAAAAACTACTTCCAAAACTATTCAGCTTTGATATTAATGAGTTTTTTGGGTTCATTGAGAACATGGTTGTTGTTCAATAATAAAATTAATCCTCAAAAATACAACTTGCCTAATAATTCTGCACTCCCTGTAGTTACATTGGAACACTGATATCTGTCAGGAATCCCTGAAAAAACCTTCACATGTATATATTATTTTTTAGAAGACAACCCAAAGTATTGATCTAGGCCCATTTTGGTATATTTCATGCCACCATTTCACTGCCAAATGCGATAAAATAAAAAAAAATCGTTCACTTTTTCACAAACTTTAGGTTTCTCACTGAAATTATTTACAAACAGCTTGTGCAATTATGGCATAAATGGTTGTAAATGCTTCTCTTGGATCCCCTTTCTTCAGAAATAGCAGATATTTATGGCTGTGGCATTACTTTTTGGTAATTAGAAGGCTGCTAAATGCTGCTGCGTGCCACATTTGTATGAGGCCCAGCAGTGAAGGGGTTAATTAGGTAGCTTATAGGGCACTTGTAGGGTTAATTTTAGCTTTAGGGTAGTGTAGTAGACAACCCAAAGTATTGATCTAGGCCCATTTTGTTATATTTCATGCCACCATTTCACTGCCAAATGCGATTAAATAAAAAAAGAAACTTTAACTTTTTCACTAACTTTGGGTTTCTCACTGAAATTATTTACAAACAGCTTGTGCAATTATTGCACAAATGGTTGTAAATGTTTCTCTGGGATCCTCTTTGTTCAGAAATAGCAGACATATATGGCTTTGGCATTACTTTTTTGTAATTAGAAGCCACTAAATGCCGCTGCGCACCACACTTGTATTATGCCCAGCAGTGATGGGGTAAATTAGGTAGCTTGTAGGGAGCTTGAAGGGTTAGTTTTAGCTTTAGTGTAGAGAGCAACCTCCCACCTGACACATCACACCCCCTGATCCCTCCCAAACAGCTCTCTTCCCTTCCCCATCCCACAATTGTCGCCGCCATCTTAAGTACTGGCAGAAAGTCTGCCAGTACTAAAATTAAAAAAAAACATTTTTTTTTAAAATCATATTCTGCTGTGAAAGATCCCCCCTTAGCCCCCAATCTCCCTGATCCCCCCAAAGAGCTCTCTAACCCTCCCCCCACTAACTTTTCCCCACCATTTTGGGTACTGGCAGCTGTCTGCCAGTAACCACTTTGCAATAAAATTTGATCTTTTTTATAAAAAAACATCACTTTTTCTGTAGTGTATCTGCCTCCCTCCATACTCTCCCCCTCCCTGATCGCTTTTTAAAAGTACCCACCACACTCTCCTCTTTTATGCTGCTAGATTGCACCCACCCCTCACCTTCCGTGCGCACCCGACATCAAAATCTGCTGGCCGGAAGGAAGTTCCCCAGCGATCGGCCGCCCACCCGCCTCCCTGAAATGGCTCCCACCCACCAACGATCGGCACCATGCCAAAAAAGGTATTGCAGTGATGCCTCAATATCGAGGCATCACAGCAATACCCTGAAAGCGGCTGCTACCCTGAATAGCCGCCAGCTATATTAAACACATTAACCCCTAATCTAATCCCCCTACACCGCCGCCACCTATAATAAATGTATTACCCCCTAATCTAATCCCCCTACACCGCCGCCACCTATATTAAATACATTAACCCCTAATCTAATCCCCCTACACCGCCGCCACCTATATTAAATACATTAACCCCTAATCTAATCCCCCTACACCGCCGCCAGCTATATTAACTATATTAACCCTAATTATATTAGGGTTAATATAGTTAATATAGTTATTATATTATATATATTAACTATATTAACCCTAATTATATTAGGGTTAATATAGTTAATATCGTTATTATATTATATATATTAACTATATTAACCCTAATTATATTAGGGTTAATATAGTTAACATCGTTATTATATTATATATATATATTAAGTATAATAACCCTATCTAACTCTAACATCCCTAACTAAATTCTTATTAAAATAAATCTAATTAATATTAATATTATTAATTAAAATAGTCGTATTTAAATCTAAATACTTACCTATAAAATAAACCCTAAGATAGCTACAATATAATTAATAATTACATTGTAGCTATTTTAGGGTTTATATTTATTTTACAGGTAACTTGGTATTTATTTTAACTAGGTACAATAGCTATTAAATAGTTAATAACTATTTAATAGCTACCTAGTTAAAATAATTACCAATTTACCTGTAAAATAAATCCTAACCTAAGTTACAAATACACCTACACTATCAATAAATTAAATAAACTACAAATATCTAAACTAAATTACACTTAAATAAACTAAACTAAATTACAAAAACAAACACTAAATTACAAAAAATAAAAAAAGATTACAAGATTTTTAAGCTAATTACACCTATTCTAAGCCCCCTAATAAAATAATAAAGCCCCCCAAAATAAAAAAATTTCCCTACCCTATTCTAAATTTAAAAAGTTAACAGCTCTTTTACCTTACCAGCCCTTAAAAGGGCCTTTTGCGGGGCATGCCCCAAAGAAAACAGCTCTTTTGCCTGTAAAAAAACCCCACAATACCACCCCCCAACATTACAACCCACCACCCACATACCCCTATTCTAAACCCACCCAAACCCCCCTTAAAAAAACCTAACACTACCCCCTGAAGATCTCCCTACCTTGTCTTCACCCAGCCGGGCAGAACTCTTCATCCAATCCGGGCGATGTCTTCAATCAAGCGGCAGAGAAGTCTTCTTCCATCCGGGCGATGTCTTCAAGCAAGCGGCAGAGAAGTCTTCTTCCATCCGGGCGATGTCTTCAAGCAAGCGGCAGAGAAGTCTTCTTCCAATCAGATTCAAGTTCAATCCGATTGGCTGATTGGTTCAGCCAATCGGATTGAACTTGAATCTGATTGGCTGATTCAATCAGCCAATCAGATTTTTCTACCTTAATTCCGATTGGCTGATAGAATCCTATCAGCCAATCGGAATTCGACGGACGCCATCTTGGATGACGTCATTTAAAGGTACCTCATTTCTCGTTCAGTCGTCGTGCCGGATGGATGCTCCACGGCGGAGGAGCGAAGAAAGAAGATTGAAGATGCCGGATGGAAGAAGACTTCTCTGCCGCTTGCTTGAACACATCGTCTGGATGGAAGAAGACTTCTCTGCTGCTTGCTTAAAGACATCGCCCGGATCGGATGAAGAGTTCTGCCCAGCTGAAGGGAAATTTTTTTATTTTGGGTGGCTTTATTATTTTATTAGGGGGCTTAGAATAGGTGTAATTAGCTTAAAAATCTTGTAACCTTTTTTTTTTTTGTAATTTAGTGTTTGTTTGTTTTTGTAATTTAGTTTAGTTTATTTAATTGTATTTATAGTTTATTTAATTTATTGATAGTGTAGTGTTAGGTGTATTTGTAACTTAGGTTAGGATTTATTTTACAGGTAAATTGGTAATTATTTTAACTAGGTAGCTATTAAATAGTTATTAACTATTTAATAGCTATTGTACCTAGTTAAAATAAATACCAAGTTACCTGTAAAATAAATATAAACCCTAAAATAGCTACAATGTAATTATTAATTACATTGTAGCTATCTTAGGCCTAGATTTGGAGTTTGGCGTTAGCCGTGAAAACCAGCGTTAGAGGCTCCTAACGCTGGTTTTAGGCTACCGCCGGTATTTGGAGTCACTCAAAATAGGGTCTAACGCTCACTTTTCAGCCGCGACTTTTCCATACCGCAGATCCCCTTACGTCAATTGCGTATCCTATCTTTTCAATGGGATTTTTCTAACTCCAGTATTTAGAGTCGTTTCTGAAGTGAGCGTTAGACAAAACTCCAGCCCCAGGAAAAAAGTCAGTAGTTAAGAGCTTTCTGGCTAACGCCGGTTTATAAAGCTCTTAACTACTGTGCTCTAAAGTACACTAACACCCATAAACTACCTATGTACCCCTAAACTGAGGTCCCCCAACATCGCCGACACTCGAATAATTTTTTTTAACCCCTAATCTGCCGACCGCCACCTACGTTATCCTTATGTACCCCTAATCTGCTGCCCCTAACACCGCCGACCCCTGTATTATATTTATTAACCCCTAACCTGCCCCCCACAACGTCGCCTCCACCTGCCTACACTTATTAACCCCTAATCTGCCGACCGCAAAGCGCCGCCACCTACGTTATCCTTATGTACCCCTAATCTGCTGCCCCTAACACCGCCGACCCCTGTATTATATTTAATCTGATCGGAACAGCCAATAGATTGCGAGCTCAATCTGATTGGCTGATTGAATCAGCCAATCGGATTGAACTTGAATCTGATTGGCTGATTCCATCAGCCAATCAGAATTTTCCTACCTTAATTCCGATTGGCTGATAGAATCCTATCAGCCAATCGGAATTCGAGGGACGCCATCTTGGATGACGTCCCTTAAAGGAACCGTCATTCGTCGTTAGTCCGTCGGGCCAGCAGGATGTTCCGCGTCGGAGGTCTGCAAGATGGATCCGGAAGAAAGAAGATTGAAGATGCCGTTGATAGAAGACTTCATCCGGATCATGGACCTCTTCAGCTCCCGCTTGGATGAAGACTTCATCCGGATCATAGACCTCTTCAGCCCCCCGCTTGGGCTTGGATCAGGACATCGGAGGAGCTCTTCAGGACGGATCGGTGAACCTGGTATGGTGAAGATAAGGTAGGAAGATCTTCAGGGGCTTAGTGTTAGGTTTATTTAAGGGGGGTTTGGGTTAGATTAGGGGTATGTGGGTGGTGGGTTGTAATGTTGGGGGGCTTGGGTATTGTATTTTTTTTTTTTTACAGGCAAAAGAGCTGAACTTCTTGGGGCATGCCCCGCAAAGGGCCCTGTTCAGGGCTGGTAAGGTAAAAGAGCTTTGAACTTTAGTTATTTAGAATAGGGTAGGGCATTTTTTTATTTTGGGGGGCTTTGTTATTTTATTAGGGGGCTTAGAGTAGGTGTAATTAGTTTAAAATTGTTGTAATATTTTTCTAATGTTTGTAAATATTTTTTTATTTTTTGTAACTTAGTTCTTTTTTATTTTTTGTACTTTAGCAAGTTTATTTAATTGTATTTATTTGTAGGAATTGTATTTAATTAATTTATTGATAGTGTAGTGTTAGGTTAATTGTAGGTAATTGTAGGTAGTTTATTTAATTAATTTATTGATAGTATAGTGTTAGGTTTAATTGTAACTTAGGTTAGGATTTCTTTTACAGGTAAATTTGTAATTATTTTAACTATTTTAGCTATTGTACCTGGTTAAAATAAATACAAAGTTACCTGTAAAATAAATATTAATCCTAAAATAGCTATAATATAATTATAATTTATATTGTAGCTATATTAGGATTTATTTTACAGGTAAGTATTTAGCTTGAATTAGGAATAATTTATTTAATAAGAGTTAATTAATTTCGTTAGATTAAAATTATATTTAACTTAGGGGAGTGTTAGGGTTAGACTTAGCTTTAGGGGTTAATACATTTATTAGAATAGCGGTGAGCTCTAGTCGGCAGATTAGGGGTTAATAATTGAAGTTAGGTGTCGGCGATGTTAGGGAGGGCAGATTAGGGGTTAATACTATTTATTATAGGGTTAGTGAGGCGGATTAGGGGTTAATAACTTTATTATAGTAGCGCTCAGGTCCGGTCGGCAGATTAGGGGTTAATAAGTGTAGGCAGGTGGAGGCGACGTTGTGGGGGGCAGATTAGGGGTTAATAAATATAATATAGGGGTCGGCGATGTTAGGGCAGCAGATTAGGGGTACATAGGGATAATGTAAGTAGCGGCGGTTTACGGAGCGGCAGATTAGGGGTTAATAATAATATGCAGGGGGCGGCAATAGCGGGGGCGGCAGATTAGGGGTTAATAAGCGTAAGGTTAGGGGTGTTTAGAATCGGGGTACATGTTAGAGTGTTAGGTGCAGACGTAGGAAGTGTTACCGCATAGCAAACAATGGGGCTGCGTTAGGAGCTGAACGCGGCTTTTTTGCAGGTGTTAGGTTTTTTTTCAGCTCAAACAGCCCCATTGTTTCCTATGGGAGAATCGTGCACGAGCACGTTTTTGAGGCTGGCCGCTTGCGTAAGCAACTCTGGTATCGAGAGTTGAAGCTGCGTTAAAAATGCTCTACTCTCCTTTTTTGGAGCCTAACGCAGCCTTTATGTGGACTCTCAATACCAGAGTTATTTTTATGGTGCGGCCAGAAAAAAGCCGGCGTTAGTTTTTCGGGTCGTTACCGACAAAACTCCAAATCTAGCTGTTAGGGTTTATTTATAGGTAAGTATTTAGATTTAAATAGGAATATTTTAATTAATAATATTAATATTAATTAGATTTATTTTAATAAGAATTTAGTTAGGGATGTTAGAGTTAGATAGGGTTATTATACTTAATATATATATAATATAATAATGATATTAACTATATTAACCCTAATATAATTAGGGTTAATATAGTTAATATATATAATAACTACATTAACTATATTAACCCTAATATAATTAGGGTTAATATAGTTAATATAGCTGGCGGCGGTGTAGGGGGATTAGATTAGGGGTTAATTAATTTAATATAGCTTGCGGCGGTGTAGGGGGATTAAATTAGGGGTTAATGTAATTAATATAGCTGGCAGCGGGGTAGGGGGATTAAATTAGGGGTTAATGTAATTAATATAGCTGGCGGCGGTGTAGGGGGATTAAATTAGGGGTTAATAATTTTAATATAGCTGGCGGCGGGGTAGGAGCTCACATTAGGGGGTAGTTAATGTAGGTGGCGGCTGTGTAAGGGGCTCACATTAGGGGGTAGATAATGTAAATGGCGGCGGTATAAGGGGCTCACATTAGGGATAGGTAATATAGATGGCGGTGGTGTAAGGGGCTCACATTAGGGGGTAGGTAATGTAGAGGGTGGCGGTGTAAGGGGCTCACATTAGGGGGTAGGTAATGTAGATGGCGGCGGTGTGAGGGGCTCACATTAGGGGGTATGTAATGTAGCTGGCGACAGTGTAGGAGGATCACATTAGGGGGTTATACTTTTAATGTAGGTGGCGGCAGGGTCCAGGAGCGGCGGTCTAGGGGTTAATAACTTTATTAGGGATTGCGGCGGGGGATCGCGGTTGACAGGTAGATAGACATTGCGCATGCGTTAGGTGTTAGGTTTTATTTAGCAGTTCGCGGTTGACAGGTAGATAGACATTGCTCATTCGTTAGGTGCTAGGTTTTATTTGGCAGGTAGTTTAGGGAGTTACGGGGCTCCAATAGACAGCGTAAGGCTTACTACGGCTGCATTTTGTGGCGAGGTGAAAATGGAGTAAGATTTCTCCATTTTCGCCACGTAAGTCCTTACGCTGTATATTGGATACCAAACATTGCGGGTTTGGTATACCTGCCTATGGCCCAAAAAACTACGGGCGAAGGCAGAAATATACGAGCGTAACTTCTAGGTTACGCCGTATATAGGATACCAAACCTGCGCAAAATTCGGCGGCGGCTTTTGCGGGCGACGCTGCATATCGGATCGGGCCCCAGTTTGTGTGTGACGTACCCTGTATGACATGCATCGTTAAGGGGTTAAAAAAATATATATGTTGTTAAAAAAATATGAATTCAAGTTCTTAAATTTTCTTTTTTTCTAATGTTAATTTGTGCCCCTTTTGAATAGACACATGTGACCTTCATGTGACACTGCTGCTTAGCTCTTATTCTTGTTCATGGGTGTCCGCCTGGGTTTTGCTCTCCACCTGGAGTAAAAATTGCAGTAAAAAAGACAATTACATTTTTTAATCCTCCTGAATGTAGCTCCATTTTAGAGGAAGAAGCACAGTATTCTGGGAGTCATATAGTATTGTGATTCTGCAATTCTGGACTCTTAATTCCCAGCATGCATTCTACAATGGTGCACCCTCCTCCATGCTGTGTGTGTTTATGTGTTATAGACACTAAGGAAAGCATCTGGGAGTATTCTCTGACCCTTTACACAGGTGTTTTATATTTATTGGTGTAGTCAGACCCTCTGCACAAGTGACTTACATGATATATATATATACATACAGTACTGTGCAAAAGTCTTAGGCCACAATTAGATTTGTTGTTTTAGAAAAGTTTTGATGACCATCCATAAATATATTTCAGGTCCCTTTAACAAACAGAAAATACAGGAAATATGTACACAAAATATAGAAAAACACAATTTTCAGAACAAAATGGCTTCTTCAGGCAAAAGTCAGTATTTAGTGTGAACTCCCTTGGCACTAAGCACATCTTAAACTCTTTTGGAGAGACTGTCCTGAAGTTTTCTGAAGTAATCTTCTAGTATATTATATGGCTTCTTTCAGCACTTCCCTGAGTTCTTCTTTAGATTTAGGTTGTCTATTATGTATTTCTCTGTTCAGGTGATTCCATACTGCCTCTATAATATTCAGTGTTTCTTTTACAAAGATATGACGAGTCCACGGATTTCATCCTTACTTGTGGGATATTAACTTCCTGCTAACAGGAAATGGCAAAGAGCACCACAGCAGAGCTGTATATATAGCCCCTCCCTTCCCCTGCACCCTCAGTCATTCTCTTTGCCTGTGTTATGCTAGGAAGAGGTAAAGTGAGGTGCTAGTTTTATTTTCTTCAATCAAGAAGTTTTTTTATTTTATATGGTACCAGTGTGTACTATTTTCCTCAGGGGGTTATAGAAGAAGATTTCTGCCCTGAGGTTGATGATCTTAGCAGTTGTAACTAAGATCCACGCTGGTCCCTACAAGACTGAAGGTAACACATAAGACATCTTCAGTGTGGAGACCGGTTTCATGCTACAAGCAGCATTAAGGTATGTGCAGCCTTTTATTTCTTGACTTGATATATCAGAACTGGCTGGCATTTATTTCCCTATATGGGAATGGGGCAAGCAGTAGACCTGTTTCACAGAAGGGTGTTACTGGAGTCCCTTGTTTTTATTTTATATTTCTGACATAAGGGCATGATATGACACTCTGGGAGAGGCATAAGGGCTTTAAATTGATAAGCAGTTAAACGATTGAGCTGTTTTTTTTATTATATATCCAGCATGGCTTGCTGGGATGTGTTTGGGGTGTGTTTTGTGTTCCACTTAGCTATATGAAAAACTGCTTCCCATGCGGTTGTGTTTAGGCCTACTCCAACTTCGGCCATAAGGGGCGGGGCTTGTCTTCCCGCGCTCAGATATGCACTTCCTTCTGACAGAGAAGCAGCAAGCAGTAACTCTGGTTGCTCCTGGACAGTAGTCTCTGGCTTGGAGTGTTGGCTATTCATTACAAAGTACCCTGGGGGCAGGTAGGCGCCACAGCATTGCTGTGGCAAGGTGCAGAGGGTATTTTTGTGTAAACTGATATATTTTTTACTTTAGAGCCTTATTTTTCACCTTTCATATAGGGTGCAATAATTTTTGGATATACCAATTAGTTTTAGTGAATTTTGGTAGCAAATTAACGTTATTTAAGCAGTTTTGGAAAAATTGTTCACTTTTTCTTTCTTAAAGGCGCAGTACACGTTTTTCAAAGTTTTATTTAAAGCAATAAATAAAGTGTTTAAACAACTTTTGTGGCTATTATTAGTCTGTTCAACATGTCTGACATTGAGGATTCTCATTGTTCTATGTGTTTAGAAGCTATTGTGGAACCCCCTCTTACATTGTGTACCTCTTGTACTGAAAGGGCCTTACATTGTAAAGACCATATTTTAGGTCAAGATAGTGTGCCTAAGGATGATTCTCAATCTGAAGAGAATCAGGTTATGCCATCCAATTCTCCCCAAGTGTCACAACCTTTAACCCCCACACAAGCGACGCCAAGTACCTCTAGTGCGTCTAATTCCTTTACTCTGCAGGAGATGGCTGCAGTTATGTCAACTACCCTTACAGAGGTATTATCTAAATTACCAGTGTTGCAGGGTAAACGCAGTAGGTCAGGTATTAATGTAAATACTGAATCCTCTGATACTTTATTAGCTATTTCTGATGTACCCTCACAGTGTTCTGAGTTGGGGGTCAGGGAATTACTGTCTGAGGGAGAAATTTCAGACTCAGGGAATGTGTTACCTCGGATGTTATGTCCTTTAAATTTAAGCTTGAACACCTCCGTCTGTTGCTTCGGGAGGTCTTAGCAACTCTGGATGATTGTGATCCTATTATGTTACCACCAGAGAAATTATGTAAGATGGACAAATATCTAGAAGTGCCTACTTATACTGATGTTTTTCCGGTTCCTAAAAGAATTTCGGAAATTATAAAGAAGGAATGGGATAGACCAGGTATACCATTTTCTCCCCCTCCTACTTTTAAGAAAATGTTTCCCATATCGAACATCATTCGGGACTTGTGGCAAACAGTCCCTAAGGTGGAGGGAGCTATATCTACCCTGGCTAAGCGTACAACTATACCCATTGAGGATAGTTGTGCTTTCAAAGACCCTATGGATAAAAAATTAGAGGGTCTCGTAAAGAAATTGTTTATTAATCAGGGTTTTCTTTTACAACCTACTGCTTGCAATGTTCCAGTAACTACTGCAGCAGCTTTTTTGTTTGAAGCTCTGGAAGAGTCCCTGAAGGTTGAGACTCCGTTAGATGACATTTTTGATAGAATTAAGGCTCTAAAGTTAGCTAATTCTTTTATTACTGATGCCGCTTTTCAAATTGCTAAATTAGCGGCGAAAAATGCAGGATTTGCTATTTTAGCGCGTTGAGCGTTGTGGCTCAAATCTTGGTCTGCTGATGTGTCATCAAAACATAAGTTTTTAGCTATTCCCTTTAAAGGTAAGACCCTTTTTGGGCCAGAATTGAAGGAAATCATTGCTGACATTACAGGGGGTAAAGGCCATGCCCTACCTCAGGATAAGTCTGTTAAGATGAGGGGTAAACAGAATAATTTTCGTTCCTTTCGGAATTTTAAGGGAGGACCTTCTGCTTCCTCTTCCTCCACAAAGCAGGAAGGGAATTTTACCCAATATAAGTCTGTCTGGAGACCCAACCAAAATTGGAATAAAGGTAAACAATATAAGAAGCCCGCTGCTGCTGCTACTAAGACAGCATGAAGGGGTGGCCCCCTATCCGGGACCGGATCTAGTAGGAGGCAGACTCTCTTTCTTTGTCCAGGCTTGGGCAAGAGATGTTCAGGAACCCTGGGCACTAGAAATAGTGACCCATGGTTATCAGTTGGATTTCAAGGATTTTCTCCCAAGAGGGAGGTTTCATCCTTCAAGATTATCTGCAGACCAGATAAAAAGAGAGGCGTTCTTACTCTGTGTAAAAGACCTTGTTACCATGGGAGTAATTTGTCCAGTTCCAAAATCAGAATAAGGACAGGGGTTTTACTCAAATCTATTTGTGGTTCCCAAAAAGGAGGGCACTTTCAGACCCATCTTAGACCTCAAGTGTCTAAACAGATTTCTCAGAGTCCCATCGTTCAAGATGGAGACTGTACGAACAATTTTACCAATGATCCAGGAGGGTCAATATATGACTACCGTGGACTTGAAGGATGCTTACCTTCATATTCCTATCCACAAGGATCATCATCAGTTTCTAAGGTTTGCCTTCCTGGACAAACATTATCAGTTTGTGGCTCTTCCCTTCGGGTTGGCCACAGCACCCAGAATCTTCACAAAAGTTCTAGGGTCTCTTTTGGCGGTTCTCAGACAGCGAGGCATAGCAGTGACGCCTTATCTGGACGATATTCTAATTCAGGCGTCAACATATAAGCTGACAAAATCTCACACGGACATAGTGTTGTCTTTCCTGAGAACTCACAGTTGGAAGGTGAACATAGAGAAAAGTTCACTTGTTCCACAGACAAGGGTTCCTTTCTTGGGAACTCTGATAGACTAGGTAGCCATGAAAATATTTCTGACAGAGGTCAGAAAATCAAAGATTCTAAATACTTGCCGAGCACTTCAGTCCATTCCTCGGCCATCAGTGGCTCAGTGTATGGAGGTAATTGGATTAATGGTAGCGGCAATGGATATCATTCCGTTTGCTCACTTTCATCTCATACCACTGCAACTGTGCATGCTCGGACAGTGGAATGGGGATTATGCGGATTTATCTCCTCAGATAAATCTGGATCAAGACACCAGAAACTCTCTTCTTTGGTGGTTGTCGCCGGATCATCTGTCCCAGGGGACTTGTTTCCGCAGACCCTCGTGGGTGATAGTGACAACGGATGCCAGCCTTCTGGGCTGGGGTGCAGTCTGGAACTCCCTGAAGGCTCAGGGTGTTTGGACTAGGTGGAGTCTCTACTTCCAATCAATATTCTGGAACTGAGAGCAATATTCAATGCGCTTCAGGCGTGGCCTCAGTTGGCTTCGGCCAAATTCATCAGATTCCAGACGGACAACATCACGACTGTGGCATATATCAATCATCAGGGGGGAACAAGGAGTTCCTTAGCGATTATAGAAGTATCCAAGATAATCCGTTGGGCGGAGGCCCACTCTTGTCATCTGTCAGCGATCTACATCCCAGGAGTAGAGAACTGGGAAGCGGATTTTCTAAGTCGACAGACTTTTCATCCGGGGGAGTGGGAACTTCACCCGGAGGTATTTGCCTCATTGATTCTCAGATGGGGCAGACCAGAATTGGATCTGATGGCATCTCGACAGAATACCAATCTTCCAAGATACGGATCCCGGTCAAGGGATCCTCAGGCCGAACTGATAGATGCCTTGGCAGTGCCTTGGTTGTTGAGCCTAGCTTATGTGTTTCCACCATTTCCTCTCTTCCCACGCATGATTGCGCAAATCAAAAAGGAGAGAGCTTCAGTGATCCTGATAGTGCCTGCGTGGCCACGCAGGACTTGGTATGCGGATCTAGTGGACATGTCCTCTCTGCCACCGTGGAAACTTCCATTGAGACAGGACCTTCTCATTCAAGGTCCTTTCCAACATCCATATCTAATTTCTCTGCAGCTGACTGCGTGGAGATTGAACGCTTGATTTTATCGAAGCGAGATTCTCTGATTCGGTCAATACTTTGATACAGGCTAGAAAGCCTGTCACTAGAAAAATCTATCATAAGATATGGCGTAAATGTCTTTATTGGTGTGAATCCAAGGGTTACTCATGGAGTAAGGTTAGGATTCCTAGGACTCTGTCTTTTTTCCAAGAAGGATTGGAGAAAGGGTTATCAGCAAGTTCCTTAAAGGGACAAATTTCAGTTTTGTCAATTCTGTTTCACAAACGTTTGGCAGATGTGCCAGATGTTCAGTCTTTTTGTCAGGCTCTATCTAGAATTAAGCCTGTATTTAGACCCATTACTCCTCCCTGGAGTTTGAATTTACTTCTTCGAGTTCTTCAAGGGGTTTCGTTTGAACCCATGCATTCCATGGATATCAAATTGTTATCTTGGAAAGTTCTGTTTTTAGTTGCTATTTCTTCTGCTCGAAGAGTTTCTGAGCTTTCAGTGCTACAGTGTGTTTCTCCTTATCTCATTTTTCATTCTGATAAGGTGGTGTTACGTACCAAACCTGGATTCCTTCCTAAGGTTGTTTCAGATAAACTGTTGCTCCTTCCTTGTGTCCTAACCCTTCTTCTAAGTAGGAGCGTATGTTGCATAATTTGGATGTGGTCCATGACTTAAAGTTTTACTTACAGGCAACTAAGGATTTCCGTCAATCATCTTCATTATTCATTGCTTATTCTGGATAGCGTAGGGATCATAAAGCTACGGCTACCTCTCTTTCTTTTTGGCTGAGAAGTATCATCCGCCTGGCATATGAGAATGCTGGATAGCAGCCTTCTAAAAGAATTACGGCTCATTCTACTAGGGCTGTGGCTTCCACATGGGCCTTTAAAAATGATGCATCTGTTGAACAGATTTGTAAGGCTGCGACTTGGTCGTCCCTTCACACTTTTTCCAAATTTTCCAAATTTGATACTTTTGCTTCTTCTGAGGCTATTTTTGGGAGAAAGGTTCTTCAAGCAGTGGTGCCTTCTGTTTAGGTTCCTGTCTTGTCCCTCCCTTTCATCCGTGTCCTTTTGCTTTGGTATTGGTTTCCCACAAGTAAGGATGAAATCCGTGGACTCATCATATCTTTGTAAAAGAAAAGTAAATTTATGCTTACCTGATAAATTAATTTCTTTTACGATACGTCGAGTCCACGGCCCACCCTGTTCTTTTTAAGACAGTTTTTCTTTATATTTTTTGTAAATTTCAGTCACCTCTGCACCTTTTAGCCTTTCCTTTTCTCTTCCTATACTTTCAGCCGAATGACTGAGGGTGGAGGGGAATGGAGGGCCTATATATACAGCTGTGCTGTGGTGCTCTTTGCCACTTCCTGTTAGCAGGAGGTTAATATCCCACAAGTAAGGATGAAATCCGTGGACTCGTCATATCGTAAAAGAAATTAATTTATCAGGTAAGCATAAATTTACTTTTTATCAGCTGTTTTTCTCTCCAAATATGATTTCACTGATTAGCAGTGTGCTTGGGATCATTATCATGCTGAAAAATAAAGCCATTCCCAATTAGGCGCTTTCCAGAAGGAATGGCATAATGAATTAAAACCTGTCTGTACTTTTCAGCATTCACAATCCCATCAATTCAGACAATATCGTCAAAACCACTGGCAGAAATGCAGACTCAAACCAGGACAGACACTCCACCATGTTTCACTGAAGGCCGCAAGCACTCATTTTTCCATCTCTCACCAACTCTTATTTTCACAAATTGTCGATTGGACCCAAAAATTTCAAACTTGAATTCAATTAGTCACTCCATAATACTCTTTTCCACTGATCTTCATTCCAATCTTAGTGAGCTTTAGCTTATCTTAGCCTTTTCAACCTGTTCCCCTCTGAAAAAGTGTTTTCTTGGCTGCTACCATTCCACAAAGACCATTCCTGATCAAGCTTCTTCGGACTGTAGAAAGGTCAACTAGGCAGCCTATAGAAGTTATACTTTTTTCTGTTTTTAAAAATACTGCATACAAATATCCTATATTTTCTGGTTGTATTCTAATAAAGAGACTGAAAAATAATTGTTTATGGTCATTATACCATTGCTAAAACAACAAATCTAATGGTGGCCTAAGACTTTTGCACAGTACTGTGTGTGTATATATATATATATATATATATATAAATATATATGTTTGTGGGCTTTGTTTATTTCGTGGTGCGATACAGTTGGTGACCAATCTGATAGAGGGGTATGACAAGCCTGGCCCAATGAGCACTATAGTCCTCTTTTCCCTGTGAATAGAGTGTACGTGGGTGATGTTTTTGATTAGCGATCACACAGAGGCTATCGATCTGTCTTGTGAGGAACGAGTTGGCCTTTCATCTGGGGATGTTTTTCTTTATAAAGGGGAACTGGGCAATAGACGGTGGTCTTAACCGGTGGTATTTTCTTTCGTGTCGGAATAGGGGTGTATGCAGACTGAATCAGCCAATCCGTAATGGAGGCATGAGTCTTGTACACCAATGAGGGCTTTTGTTGCTTTTAACAATATGTAAGATGCGGTCTGTGTATTTTTATTACGATCATGATCATTATTTGTATTAACAGGGGGATACATACATTCACCAGTATCAACATTATTTTACTGTTACACTAACATTGTTTGCACTTCACTTTATTTACACATTTCGATCAGCATAGTATTAATTGCACAGTTCTGTGCTTTTTGCACATGGTTCATCCTGATTGGCGGCCTACTAGCGGAGTGGTTTGTAGGCCTATAAAAGTCTCATTTTGTCACTTGATGTTTGTCAGAGGAAGGGATGCTGTTGGTCCCGAAACGTCACAATAAAGCTTGGATTTATCACTGATGTCTACAGTCCAGCGAGTGCTTTTTTATTCATAAACCTGCATTCCTTGTTATAGCACCCTGGCAGGTTGGAGCCTGTTGGTGGGAGTGCATATACTATTCACCTTGGATTTATATATATATATATATATATATATATATAATTCCAGAATAAGGTAACTCATTAATGTCAATCCACTCTGAGTTAACACTTTCCATGCAGAGTCCTCCTATTAACACATACTGGAATAGTTTGTTAAAATGTTTGCCAATAGCACAAATAGAGAAATGTACATTTGACGTATCTTAGGTAATGTATTGTTAGCAGTTTTAGGCTTTATATGTTAACTTATGTTGGTTCTTTTGTGTTACATTTTTTTTTCTGATTTGAAAATGTTTAATGCAAGAATTCATTAAGTAAAACACTAAGGCCTAGATTACGAGTGGAGCGCAATATTGCGCTTTTGCAAGCGCAATATTTGCACTCTCCTCAGTAATACCAATGCACGTAAATGTGCACTGGTATTACAAGTTAAGCACAATGCGAATGCCACCTTGCGTTCGCATTGCCTGGATCCTTGCACTCACGAGAGCACGCTTCCATAGGCTCCAATGGGAACCTCGTTCTCATGCCGTCAGACACGACAAAGCACCTAGTTCAGTGCAGGGGATAATTCGCGCAGCATTGGGCAGCAAAATAAAAATATAGATGTATATGAATATATACATATATATTTATTTGTTTATATGTGTATATACACACATTAACACATAAATATATATGTATATAAGCATATACCTATATCTTTACAGTAAAAACACAGTTCCCATTCACATCTATGTAAAGGCACTTTCAGTGACTTTTTTTTAAAACACCCCACCTCACCTTACTTTAACTCCTTCTAACTGCTTTGTGCAATTCTTTATTACAAAAATAAAAATGCTCATATTTTTTTTATTTATGTCAAAGAACTTTCCACTTTATTTGGGGCACATTTTTTTCATGAACCAGAAGTCTGACCTCTGGTTAATTGCGCAAAGTGAAACTGTGAGCTCGCAGGACCATTAACCAACCACATGTAATGGCTGGTTACTTAACGTGCGCCCATAAACGGACAAATTTGCCCCTTTACATGTGCACATTAAAATAGCGCTCCACTTGTAATCTAGCCCTAAATAGATGAATAAATACAACGATATGCTCCTTATGTTTTCATTTATAAGGAGTCTGGATGAAGACATTCATTTTATTACACCCCAAAAAAATATTTTATAAATGTGTTTTAAAGTTTAGCACATAATGACTCCAAAATGTATAGTGTACTAATAAACTAATAAGCTTTTTTTTCTGGGACTAGTAGCATTTTGGGATAATTTTCAACTAATGTTTTTAAATATATTTATTATCTAGGCACATTTAATTTTTTTGCCCCCCCCCCCAAAAAAAAATGATGAGTGCCCCCATGTTATTCTTTGGTGTGCTTGGTTGCAGATAATGGGATCTTGGACATGTAACTGGCCTGTATTTGTACTTTTATCTGGCTGTAAATATATCCTATATATGTATATGTCTGTCAGGGGGGCACTACCATTGGTGCAGCAGGTGCAGTGGCACCAGGAACCAAATGGCAGCCAGTCTATACATAAGCCTCATTTAACAATATCTGGCGGACCTGATCCGACAGTGCGATACGCTCTCCGTATTCAGCATTGCACCAGCAGCTCACAAGAGCTGCTGGTGCAACACCGCTCCCTGCAGACTCGCGGCCAATTGGCCGCCAGCAGGGAGGTGCCAATCAACCCGATCGTACTCGATCGAGTTGATTTCCGGCAATGTCTGTCCGTCTGCTCAGAGCAGGCGGACAGGGTTATGGAGCAGCGGTCCATTCGGAGCTTGATTGATAGGCCTCATAGTATGTGCAGAATGTGTCCAATCACTATTAACATTATCATTATTACTATATCTTACTACTCAGTTACCGTTGTGGGGGGCCCAAAAACTATTTGCTCCAGGGCCCTTTGTTGAGCAGGTCTGTATTAATTCCAGCACACAGTATTTGAGCAAGGTGTGCTTGTTACTTTGGTAACCACTTTAGGTTTCCATCTTCCTTCAGACTTTCTCACACAACCTTATCTCCATCTGCACACAAATCTGCAATGTAGCTCATTGGTCATAATAATGTTTCTGTTTTGATTTGATGGCATTAACCACCCCAGTGGCCTTGGTGCCTTGTAGCTGACCTCTTCAGAATTTGATCCTATTACTATTCTGTCTGTAATTATATCATCACAGCCTATCAAATGTAGCTATATGTTACCCATTGAGCAATTGTTTTCTATTTTTTTCTTCAGAAAACTGCTTTCTCTACACACATTTTTATTTTCTTAGGGTTGCAGGATGCTTTAAACTTGTAAAAATATATTACGGTCATCTTTTTTTTACCTGGTGCTGATATTGATCTACTAGTATTCCATAGCAAGCTGTTGCTTCTGCCTTTTTATCTCTAAGGCAAATAAAGAATTGTGCAGCATTTCATTCTTCTGTACATTTGTCAGCTTCATCATAAGCTCCTGCCATCTGGTCCTATGTTCAAAGTTATTGCCAGTAACAAAGTGCTTAGGAGACTTTTGATTTCTTCTTGCAGTCATAACAATAAAGTATAATAAAGTATAATAATAGCAAACAGTATTAAATATTAATTGCATAGCCTTTTAGAATGTACTCATGTGTTGCTTCCAAATACCATCTTGCTTCATTTAGAATTTATTGTGAAATTACCAATCAATTTTGATGTTTTCTTTGCAACAAAGAAATATCTGTTTAACATCATTGGGTATAAACACATGGTCAATAGACCACAAGAGGAGGTTAGCAGACAGAAAAATGCCACTACAACTGTGCTATCAAGTATTAACATAATACATTTTCAACAAGAGATCAAAGTTTTGTTCTTTCTATGTAAAAGAGCAGTGATTCTTTTTGTCAAGTTAGCAAATAAAACAAGGGAGTATATTTATGAAGCAGCAGATGCTGCTAATTCCGTGCAAGCCTTCTGGCTCGTCGGAAATATAGGTTAAGAAGCAGCGGTCTTTAGACCACTGCTCCTTAACTCGTCTGCTACCTCTGAACTGGCAGACTGCAACCATCCCGATCAGATGCGATCAGGATGATTGACACCTCGCGCTAGAGGACGATTAGCCCGTGAATGTGCAGGGGGCGGCATTGTGCAAGCATTTCACTAGAAATGCTTGTGCAATGTTAAATGCCTACAGCATATGCTACAGCGGATCATGTCCGTCCGACAGTTGTTAAATCTACCCCAAGGACCTAATAACTCAGTACTGTTTGTTTTTTTAGAATCTTTGGGTAGTGCCGGGAGGGATATGCTTGCACCTCACTGACAAGACCTACATTAGGCTGAAATGGGGTTTGCTGATCTGCCAGCTTTAAATATTTTATAGTGTGTATTAATTTACATATCTGGTGATCTCACATAAAGTGCCTTCAGAGGAAGAAATGTACTACAATGTACAAATTGGTTTCTCAATTTCATTTATATTTTACTTTAGAGACACATTATTTTTATATAACATATTTTCTTGTCTAATCTCAGTATATATAATATTGGTCTAAATTCCAGAATGAGCCAGGAAAAGCGAGCAATCAAAGCACCATTGAGTCCACTTCTGTATGTTTGCAATTTCTTCTTTTTTACTAAAGTATAATTGAACCATATAACAAGAAGAACACAAACTGTGGTGAGAAAAACCTAATGCATTTACAAAGAGTGAACCATGCTTTGTCAGAGAATCCTAATAAATAAAACTAATATCTCCTTGAAATAAACATGCGGCAACATCACAACTTAAAAATTTAAGAAATCATAAAAATTTGTAACAGCTGCATCTGTCTCATTAGTTTTTATCTACATACAATGCGTTCCACTGTGAAGAATACCCACATCACAGAAACACCTTCAAAACCTTAACAAGCAAACAAATACAAATAAAACTTTGAATTTAGTTAAAAAGAAATAATATAAAAATTAATTAATTGTCATTTTAGTGTTTTTAATGTGTCAGTACCAAATTATGCTATACTCTTAACGAATCTAAACTTATTGCAGATTTCTGACCCGGGGTAACCACACAGGAAGAGATTTTTCATAGTGTGAATTTACTGATCCATAGATCTAGAGAACAGAACTCACATGGAGGCCTATTTAACAAAGGTTTGTCGGACCTGATCTGACAGTGCGGATCAGGTCCGACAGACATCATTGAATGCGGAGAGCAATACGCTCTCCGTATTCAGCATTGGCTGCTGGTGCAATGTCGCCCCCTGCAGACTTGCGGCGAATCGGCCGACAGCAGGGGGTGTCAATCAACCCAATCGTACTCGATCGGGTTGAATTGTAGCGATCTCTGTCCGCCACATCAGAGCAGGCGGACAGGTTATGGAGCAGCGGTCTTTAGTCTGAAGACTCGCCAGAAAAACGGCCCTCAAGCTCCATTCGGAGCTTGATAAATGGGCCTCATGGTGTGTCACAATGTCTCAGAGTGGGTCTTGACAGCTCTGGGTTTGCCATGTCTCTTCTTTAGAGTGGGATTGCCTGGTATTTTTAGTCTTGACTATGCTTTTTAATTTATTTTTTGTTTTGCAAGGTTTGCACAAACCCAATGGCAGCTCAATGGAAACAAGGCCATATTTTTTAACCTAGATCCTAGATGTAACGGAAAATCTTGGTGTATCAAGTAACTGCTGAGTGGTGCAGTTGTCTAGAGCAGTGTTTCTTTATTTTCTTTCTTTAATCCAGTCCTCATACACACTAACAGGCCAGACTTTTAAGATTAACCTGGGTGAGAGCAGGTCAAATATCCTTAATATCTGGCCTGTTAGTGTGTCCTGAGTACTAGAACTGAGAAAAACTGTCTAGATCATAGACACAGGTGCCTGGCAGCTGTACTGTGCAATTTAAGAGGCATCACTAGGCAGTCAATGTGTAAGGATTGCCTGAGGGCTTTGAAGGAGTGGGGAATGCGAGTCAGGTAGCCAGAAGTCAGTAGAAATTACAAGGCAGGGAAAAGGTAAGAAGAGCATAGAACCACTGAGGGTATCTGAGAGCTGGGGAAACTAATAACTTGGCATTAGAATAACTGAGCATCTTCTCAGGGTTCTCATGGGAATTTATAGGACGTGTGATGTCTGTGTGACATAGATTTTTAGATTCTGATTGGGAGCATAATTTTGGGGTAAGCACTAACCTGCTATTTGAGGGTATAATTCAAAGAACACTCTTGCACGTGCACACACACAGGATAGCTCACCTTGGAAGACATGCCTACATGTCTTGACAATGTTGTGTACCAGGGCTAGCACAGCCATCACTCTGCTGTGTTGACCTGAGGAGAGGTTTTCCAATGCTGGTACTAGTGTGCCAGTAAAAAGATAAGTTCCGTCAGTAAAGCTGACATAATGGGCTTATGTGGTATCTCGTTTTGTGTAGCTAGGACATAAATAAGAGAAAAGGGACAACAAACTAAGTCCATCCCTGTAAAATTTTGAAATGTTTGGGAGCCATTAGAATGTACAGTATTCTGTATGCATTTACACGCTAAATTCTTGCTAAAATAAAACTGTAAGGTCCCAAATTTTCTTTTTATGCATTTGGGGAACTGGTTTTAAAATTGACAATAGTTTTGGCATGGCAAACACATTTTATGTGATTTGGACCATTATAGGTAAGCTCTTGAAAGCTTGCTCCTCTCTTCACCAGCCTCACATCTGGCACCTGGCTTCACCACTGTGTTAAAGGCAATGTGCAATGTTCAGCAGCCTTCTCCCTTATTGGTTGGACAGAATGATACTATTATTTGAACTGGTGGAGTAAAATGGCTGTGCTAAACATGTTTTGTAAAATACAATAAGTTTTTATATTTTTAACATATTACATCTACCCTTTTAAATAGTTTATAGAATATAAAGAAAACTCATGTGTTTTTATGGGTTCCAAAAGCAACTGACCCAGTATCTAAAGAGTAAACTATTGCTTAGCTATACATTGTGAATAATGTACGCTGAATTGTATCCTCTCTGGTTTTAGATCTTTCTCCTGCAAGACCCAGAGCTGGAAACCTCCTTAAACCTTTTGGTAAGTACTGTGTTACCTGTTTCCTTATTTTTTTGTGTATACTTATAAGCACACTGTTGTTATGTTGATAGTAAAAAAAATGTTATGGAACCACTTTGATTCAATAATTTAGTTATTTATTTACTGTATTTTTTAATATTTCATTTGAGAATATAAATGCATTGCGTTAGTTTATTTTTACAATGTATTTGCTGTTACTCTCTTCACCCGCCACATAGAATTCTTTATAAATTGTAGTGCATGCAATTTCAGTTAATTTATTCAGTGTTGTATGCCAGTGCTGCCATGCAAATCTTGCGTAAAAAAAACATTGTATGATAGGTCAGGTAATATTGGGCTTCCTTTTCAGAGCCATTCTGATATAAGTCTGGATTATTAAAACTATATAACTTTCTAAATGATAACAACACAATGGGGCATATCTATCATGCTCCGTTTGGAGACCGCTACTCCATAACCTGTTCGCCTGTTCTGAGGCGGTGGACAGACATCTCCGGAAATCAACCCGATCCAATACGATCGGGTTGATTGACAATCCCTGCTGCAGGGGGCAGCATTGCACCAGCAGTTCCCCAGAACTGCTGGTGCAATGATAAATGCCGACAGCGTATGCTGTCTGAATTTATCGATGTGCAGCGGACATGATCGGATCATGTCCGCTCGCACAATGTTAAATCGCCCCCAATCTAGTTAAACACATGAAAAACAATAGGCTTGTCAAGGGGATGTTCCCATGGATTTTTAACAGCTTTTTCAGGGAGGCAGATTATGTTCATAAGTAACACAGGTAGGATTAATAATTTATATGTATATATATATATATATATATTTAATGTCCAAACACATGAATGAACATGGTGATCTTATTAAACTATATGAAACACAAAAAGTTCAGTTTGAGATTCAGACAGAGCATACATTCTTTGTTGAAGTGATGCCTAGGTAGGTGTCTTGAGCACTACATGGTAGGTAATAGATGTAAATTGTAAACTTTTTTTTTTTTAAATTGCATGCTCTATCTGAACCACGAAAGAAAGAAAAAATGGCTTTCAAGTCTCTTTAATTCGAAGCTTTAAAGCTTTTTAGTTTAAAAGTGTTAATTGAGCTTTAGTTTTAGATTTTTATTAAACCAAAAAGCTATTAAAAAAAGTTTTTGTCAGGCAAGAAATACTGCTCCAAATAGGAGTTAAAATAAATACAAAGTTGCCTGTAAAATAAAAATAAATCCTAAAATAGCTACAATGTAACTATTAGTTATATTGTAGCTATCTTACGCCGAGATTTAGAGTTTTGCGGTAGCCGTCAAAAGCAGCGCTTTTGGCCGCCCGCAGGTATTTAGAGTCGTGTAGGTAAAGGTGTAACGCTCACTTTCAAGCCGCGACTTTTCCATACCGCAGATCCCCAATTGCGTATCCTATCTTTTCAATGGGATCTTTCTAACCCTGGTATTTAGAGTCATGGCTGAAATGAGTGTTACACCTCTACTGACAAGACTCCTACCGCCCATGGAAAGGCTGTAGTTAAGAGCTTTCTGGGCTAACGCCGGTTTATAAAGCTCTTAACTAAAGTGCTCTAAAGTACACTAACACCCATAAACTACCTATGTACCCCTAAACCAAGGTCCCCCCACATTGCCGCCACTATAATAAATATTTTTAACCCCTAATCTGCCGACCGCACATCGCCGCCACCTACATTATCCCTATGAACCCCTAATCTGCTGCCCATAACATTGCCGACACCTACATAATATTTATTAACCCCTAATGTGCCCCCCCCAACGTCGCCGCCACCTACCTACACTTATTAACCCCTTATCTGCCGACCGGACCTCGCCGCTACTCTAATAAAGTTATTAACCCCTAAATCGCCACACTCCTGCCTCGCAAACCCTATAATAAATAGTATTAGGTACAATAGCTATTAAATAGTTATTAACTATTTAATAGCTACCTAGTTAAAATAATTACAAAATTACCTGTAAAATAAATCCTAAACCTAACACTACACTATCAATAAATTCATTAAATAAATTACCTACAATTACCTACAATTAAATAAACTAAACTAAATTCCAAAAAAATAAACACTAAATTACAAAAAAATAAAAAAAGAATACAAGAATATTAGGCTAATTACACCTACTCTAAGCCCCCTAATAAAATAAAAAAGCCCCCCAAAATAATAAAGGTCCCTGCCCTATTCTAAATTAAAAAGTAATCAGCTCTTTTACCAGCCCTTAAAAGGTCTTTTTGCGTGGCATGCCCCAAAGTAATCAGCTTTTTTGCCTGTAAAAAAAAATTCAACCCTCCCCCAACATTAAAACCCACCACCCACATACCCCTACTCTAACCCAAACCCCCCTTAAAAAACCTAACACTACCCCCCTGAAGATCTCCCTACCTTGAGTCGTCTTCACCCAGCCGGGCCGAAGTCTTCATCCGATGGGGCAGAAAAGGATATCCAGACCGGCAGAAGTCTTCATCCTATCCGGGCAGAAGAGGACATCCGGACCGGCAGACATCTTCATCCAAGCGGCATCTTCTATCTTCATCCATCTGGAGCGGAGTGGAGCCATCTTCTTCCAGCCGACGCGGATCCATCCTCTTCAACCAATGCCTACTCGCCGAATGAAGGTTCCTTTAAATGACGTCATCCAAGATGACGTCCCTCGAATTCCGATTGGCTGATAGGATTCTATAAGCCAATCAGAATTAAGGTAGGAAAAATCTGATTGGCTGATTAAATCAGCCAATCAGATTCAAGTTCAATCTGATTGGCTGATCCAATCAGCCAATCAGATTGAGCTCACATTCTATTGGCTGTTCTGATCAGCCAATAGAATGCAAGCTCAATCTGATTGGCTGATTGGATCAGCCAATCAGATTTTTCCTACCTTAATTCTGATTGGCTGATAGAATCCTATCAGCCAATCGGAATTCGAGGGACGCCATCTTGGATGACGTCATTTAAAGGAACTTTCATTCGGCGAGTAGGCGTCGGTAGAAGAGGATGGATCCGCGTTGGCTGGAATAAGATGGCTCCGCTCCGCTCCGGATGGATGAAGATAGAAGATGCCGCTTGGATGAAGATGTCTGCCGGTCCGTATGTCCTCTTCTGCCTGGATAGGATGAAGACTTCTGCCGGTCTGGATGTCCTCTTCTGCCCCATCGGATGAAGACTTTGGCCCGGCTGGGTGAAGACGACTCAAGGCAGGGAGATCTTCAGGGGTGTAGTGTTAGGTTTATTTAAGGGGGGTTTGGGTTAGAGTAGGGGTATGTGGGTGGTGGGTTTTAATGTTGGGGGGGGTTGTATTTTTTTAACTGGCAAAAGAGCTGATTACTTTGGGGCATGCCCCGCAAAAAGCCCTTTTAAGGGCTGGTAAAAGAGCTGATTACTTTTTAATTTAGAATAGGGTAGGGACCTTTATTATTTTGGGGGGCTTTTTATTTTATTAGGGGCTTAGAGTAGGTGTAATTAGCCTAATATTCTTGTAATCTTTTTTTATTTTTTGTAATTTAGTGTGGGTTTTTTTTGTACTTTAGTTTATTTTATTTAATTGTATGTAATTGTAGGTAATTTATTTAATTAATTTATTGATAGTGTAGTGTTAGGTTTAATTGTAACTTAGTTTAGGATTTATTTTACAGGTAATTTTGTAATTATTTTAACTAGGTAGTTATTAAATAGTTAAAAACTATTTAATAGCTATTGTACCTAGTTAAAATAAATACAAAGTTGCCTGTAAAATAAATATAAATCATAAAATAGCTACAATATAATTATTAGTTATATTGTAGCTAGTTTAGGGTTTATTTTACAGGTAAGTATTTAGTTTTAAATAGGAATACTTTAGTTAATAAGATTTCATTTATTTTGTTAGATTAAAATTATATTTAACTTAGAGGGGTGTTAGGGTTAGGGTTAGACTTAGCTTTAGGGGTTAATACATTTATTATAGTAGCGGCAAGGTCCGGTCGGCAGATTATGGGTTAATACTTGAAGTTAGGTGGCGGCGATGTTAGGGAGGGCAGATTAGGGGTTAATACTATTTATTATAGTGTTTGTGAGATGGGAGTGCGGCGGTTTAGGGGTTAATACATTTATTATAGTGGCTGCGAAGTCCGGTCGGCAGATTAGGGGTTAATAAGTGTAGGTAAGGTAGCGGCGACTTTGGGGAGGCAGATTAGGGGTTAATAAATATAATATAGGGGTCGGCGGTGTTAGGGGCAGCAGATTAGGGGTTCATAGGGATAATGTAGGTTGCGGCGGTGTATGGAGCGGCAGATTAGGGGTTAATAATATAATGCAGGTGTCAGCGATAGCGGGGGTGGCAGATTAGGGGTTAATAAGTGTAAGGTTAGGGGTGTTTATACTCGGGGTTCATGTTAGGGTGTTAGGTGCAGACTTAGAAAGTGTTTCCCCATAGGAAACAATGGGGCTGCGTTAGGAGCTTAACGCTGCTTTTTTGCAGGTGTTAGGTTTTTTTTAAGCCCAAACTGCCCCATTGTTTCCTATGGGGGAATCGTGCACAAGCACGTTTTGCCAGCTTACCGCTACCGTAAGCAATGCTGGTATTGAGGGTTGAAGTGGTGGTAAATTCGGCTCAAGGCACCCTTTTTGGAGCCTAACGCAACCCCTCAGACAACTCTAAATACCAGCGTTGTCTTAAGGGTGCGTTGGGAAAAAAAGCTGCGTTAGCTACGCGGGTCTTTACCGACAAAACTCTAAATCTAAGCGTTAGGGTTTATTTTATAGGTAAGTATTTAGTTTTAAATAGGAATAATTTAGTTAATTGTAGTTATTTTATTTAGATTTATTTAAATTATATTTAAGTTAGGGGGGTTAGGGTTAGACTTATTTTTAGGGGTTAATAACTTTAATATAGTGGCAGCGATGTTGGGGGTGGCAGATTAGGGGTTAATAGTTGTAGTTAAGTTGTGGCGACATTTGGGGTTAATAAATATAATGTAGGTGTCGGCAATGTTGGGGGCAGCAGATTAGGGGTTTATAACTATAATGTAGGTGGCAGAGGTGTCCAGAGTGGCAGATTAGGGGTTAATAATATAATGCAGGTGTCGGCGATGTCGGGGGCAGCAGATTAGGGATTAATAAGTGTAAGATTAGGGGTGTTTAGACTCAGGGTTCATGTTAGGGTGTTAGGTGTAGACATAAAAAGTGTTTCCCCATAGGAATCAATGGGGCTGCGTTAGGAGCTGAACGCTGCTTTTTTGCAGGTGTTTGACTTTTTTTCAGACAGCTCTGCCCCATTGATCCCTATGGGGAAATCATGCACGAGCACATTTTGCTAGCTCACCGCTACCATAAGCAGCGCTGGTATTGAGGTGAGATGTGGAGCAAAATGTTGCTCTCCGCTCACTTTTTTGTGGCTAACGCCGGGTTAAAAAAAAACGTAGTAATACCAGCATTGTCTGTAGGTGAGCGGTGAGCATAAACTGCTCGTTAGCCCCGCACAGCTTTACCGACAAAACTCGTAATCCGCCCGCATGTAAGCAAAGAAAAATCTAGTGTACAATGTCCCTTTAAAGAGAAATCCTAGGTGAGTTCAGGAGCATGCATGTGTCTTTAGCCATCTGGCAGCAGTGTTTGCTACAATGTTTCTAGAAATGTTATACATAGTTGCAAACACTGCTGCTATAGAGAGCTAATAGAACGTGCACGGTCCTAAGCTCCTATCAGCCTACCTAGATTTACTCTTCAACAAAGGATACTAAACAAACAGAGCACATTTTATAATTGAAGTTTATTGGATAGTTGTTTAAAATTCTACACTCTATTTAAATCATGAAAGTTTAATTTTGTCTGTTAATATACATTATGCATGTGGTAGTATAATTCACACTACAATATTCATTTTTGATAGCACAAGTGCTGTTTTTTCCTCAGATAATTGACTTCTATAAGGGACTGCGCTAAAATTAATTTTGGCTTACACTTGAGCACTAAATCCCCGCATGTAATGGAGTTTTTGGTTAAGTTCATCATTACTATACACTTTCCATGTTTTGAATGCACAATAGCAAGATATAACACTTGCACTTGTTTTTTTTAGCTAGGCCTTTATGTTACAGAGTACACTGAACCCATTTTTTTTCTTTCATGATTCAGATAGAGCATGACATTTTAAGCAACTTTCTAATTTACTCCTAATATCAATTTTTCTTCATTCTCTTGCTATCTTTATTTTAAAAGCAGCAATGTAAATCTTAGCAGCCAGCCCATTTTAGGTTCAGCACCATAGATAGTGCTTGCTTATTGGAGGATTACATTTACCCACCAATAAGCAAGCCTAACCCAGGTTCTCAACCAAAAATGGGCCTGCTCCTATGCATCACATTTCTGCTTTTTAAATAAAGATAGCAAGAGAACGAAGAAAAATTGATAATAGGAGTAAATTAGAAAGTTGCTTAAAATCTCATGCTCTACCCGAATCATGAAAAAAAATTGGGTTTAGTGTCCCTTTAATATATCAGACAAGTCATATTTGGAAGCAAATTAATACACAGTCCCCTAATTGTACTTCTATAAAATTATAATATGTCTTATAATTTGAGCTATATCTTGGGGACTGGTTTATTGCCCTCCATAAAGAGGGAATTGTACTGCCTGCTCACTCTAGAAGAGGCAGCATTAGAAATTTGTGATGAACAAAAATGTATTTAACGCATACAATTGGGAAGCAATTCAAATTGTATGAGTGGATAATTTATTCATCAGCTCCCTTAAGGCAGAAATGACTATATTATTATTGGTATTAATGTAGGATTTTCAGTTTATGTTTAGCCCTTTATATTTTTAAGCTGTTTTGCAATGTTTAATCCTGTTGGTATAATATATATATATACAGCTCATAAGTTTACATACCCTGGCATAATTTATGATTTCTTGGCCATTTTTCAGAGAATATGAATGATAACACAAAAACTCTTCTTTCACTCATGGTTAGTGTTTGGCTGAAGCCATTTATTATCAATCAACTGTGTTTACTCTTTTTAAATCATAATGACAACAGAAACTACCCAAATGACCCTGATCAAAAGTTTACATACCCTGGTGATTTTGGCCTGATAACATGCACACAAGTTGACACAAAGGTGTTTGAATGGCTATTAAGGGTAACCACCCTCAGCTGTGATCTGTTTGCTTGTAATTAGTGTGTGTGTATAAATGGCAAATGAGTTTCTGGACTCCTGACAGACCCTTGCATCTTTCATCCAGTGCTGCACTGACGTTTCTGGATTAAGAGTCATGGGGAAAGAAAAAGAATTGTCAAAGGATCTGTGGGAAAAGGTAGTTGAACTGTATAAAACAGGAAAGGGATATAAAAAGATATCCAAGGAATTGAGAATGCAAATAAGCAGTCTTCAAACTCTAATCAAGAAGTGGAAAATGAGGTGTTCTGTTTCATAACATACTGCATTCATCTTGCCATCAATTCTGACCAAATTTCCTGTGCCTTTGTAGTTCACACATCCCCAAAACATCAGTGATCCACCTCCGTGTTTCACAGTAAGAATGGTGTACCTTTCATCATAGGCCTTGTTGACTCCTCTCCAAATGTAGCGTTTATGGTTGTGGCCAAAAAGCTAAATTTTGGTCTCATAACTGAAAATGACTTTGTGCCAGAAGGTTTGAAGCTTGTCTCTGTGCTGTTTGGCGTATTGTAAGTAGGATACTGTGTGGCATTTGAGTAGAAATGGCTTTCTTCTGGTGACTCGACCATGCAGCCCATCTTTCTTCAAGTTCCTCCTTATTGTGCATCTTGTTTAAACAGCCACACCACATGTCCTGTATTTCACCTGAAGTTATTTGTGGGTTTGTCTTTGCATCCCGAACAATTTTCCTGGCAGTTGTGGCTGAAATTTTAGTTGGTCTAACTGACCGTTGTTTGGTTTCAACAGAACCCCTCATTTTCCACTTCTTTATTAGAGTTTGAACACTGCTGATTTGCATTCTCAATTCCTTGGATATCTTTTTATATCCCTTTCCTGTTTTATACAGTTCATCTACCTTTCTCCAACATTGGTGTGTCCGGTCCACGGCGTCATCCTTACTTGTGGGAATATCTCTTCCCCAACAGGAAATGGCAAAGAGTCCCAGCAAAGCTGGCCATATAGTCCCTCCTAGGCTCCGCCCACCCCAGTCATTCTCTTTGCCGTTGCACAGGCAACATCTCCATGGAGATGGTTAAGAATATGTGGTGTTTAGTTGTAGTTTTTTATTCTACTATCAAGAGTTTGTTATTTTAAAATAGTGCTGGTATGTACTATTTACTCTGAAACAGAAAAAGATGAAGATTTCTGTTTGTGAGAGGAAGATGATTTTAGCAGACAGTAACTAAAATCCTTTGCTGTTTCCACATAGGACTGTTGAGATGAAGTAACTTCAGTTGGGGGAAACAGTTAGCAGACTTTTCTGCTAAAGGTATGACTAGCCATATTTCTAACAAGACTGTGTAATGCTGGAAGGCTGTCATTTCCCCTCATGGGAATCGGTAAGCCATTTTCTTAGTTTTCAAGCAGAATAAAGGGCTTAATATGGGCTATAAAACTGGTAGACACTTTTATGGGCAAAATCGATTGCTTTTTTTGGGCATTTTATACATGTTTATGCTGTAATTCACACTTATAAACTTGGGGAACGTTTTTTAACGTCAGGCACTATGTTAGACACCTTTTCCAGTCAGGAAGGGCCTTCCCAGTTGTGGGCTGAGCCTCATTTTCGCACCATTACTGCGCAGTTGTTTTTGAGAGCAAGACATGAAGATGCATGTGTGAGGATCTGAAAATAGTTGGAAAAGTTCCTAGAAGGCGTCATTTGGTATCGTATTCCCCTCTGGGCTTGGTAAAGTCGCAGCAAAGGCTGTAGCTGGGACTGTAGAGGGGTTAAATCTGTAACCTGCTCCGGTTTCGTTATTTTAAGGGTTAAAGCTCTGAAATTTGGTGTGCAATACTTTTAATGCTTTAAGACACTGTGGTGAAAATTTGGTAAATTTTGAACAATTCCTTCATATTTTTTCACATATTCAGTAATAAAGTGTGCCCTGTTTAAAATTTAAAGAGACAGTAACGGTTTTGTTTTAAAACGGTTTTTGTGCTTTATTGACAAGTTTAAGCCTGTTTAACATGTCTGTGCCTTCAGATAAGCTATGTTCTATATGTATGAAAGTCAATGTGTCTCCCCCTTCAAAATTGTGTGATAATTGTGCCATAGCGTCCAAACAAAGTAAGGACAGTACTGTCACAGATGAAGTTGCCCAAGATGATTCATCAGATGAAGGGAGTAGACATGGTTCTACATCATCTCCTTCTGTGTCTACACCAGTTTTGCCCACGCAGGAGGCCCCTAGTACTTCTAGCGCACCAATGCTTATTACCATGCAAGAATTGACGGCTGTAATGGATAACTCCATAGCAAATATTTTATCCAAAATGCCTGCATATCAGAGAAAGCGTGATTGCTCTGTTTTAAACACTGAAGAGCAGGAGGGCGCTGACGATAATTGCTCTGTCATACCCTCACACCAATCTGAAGGGGCCATGAGGGAGGTTTTGTCAGATGGGGAAATTTCAGATTCAGGTAGAATTTCTCAACAGGCTGAACCTGATGTTGTGACATTTAAATTTAAATTAGAGCATCTCCGCGCACTGCTTAAGGAGGTGTTATCTACTCTGGATGATTGTGACAACTTGGTCATTCCAGAAAAATTATGCAAGATGGACAAGTTCCTAGAGGTTCCGGTGCACCCCGACGCTTTTCCTATACCCAAGCGGGTGGCGGACATAGTGAATAAGGAGTGGGAGAGGCCCGGCATACCTTTTGTCCCCCCTCCTATATTTAAAAAATTATTTCCTATGGTCGACCCCAGAAAGGACTTATGGCAGACAGTCCCTAAGGTCGAGGGGGCAGTTTCTACTCTAAACAAGCGCACTACTATTCCTATCGAGGATAATTGTGCTTTCAAAGATCCTATGGATAAAAAATTGGAGGGTTTGCTTAAAAAGATTTTTGTACAGCAAGGTTACCTTCTTCAACCCATTTCGTGCATTGTTCCTGTCACTACAGCAGCGTGGTTCTGGTTCGAGGAACTAGAAAAGTCGCTCAGTAGAGAAACTCCATATGAGGAGGTTATGGACAGAGTTCACGCACTTAAGTTGGCTAACTCTTTTATTTTAGATGCCGCTTTGCAATTAGCTAGATTAGCGGCGAAAAATTCAGGGTTTGCAATTGTGGCGCGCAGAGCGCTTTGGCTAAAGTCTTGGTCAGCGGATGTATCTTCCAAGACAAAATTGCTTAATATCCCCTTCAAGGGTAAAACTCTCTTTGGGCCAGAATTGAAAGAGATTATCTCAGACATCACTGGGGGAAAGGGCCACGCCCTTCCACAAGATAGGCCTTTCAAAGCCAAGAATAAGTCTAATTTTCGTTCCTTTCGTAATTTCAGGAACGGACCGGCCTCTAATTCTGCATCCTCTAATGCCTCACAGACCAAACCAGCCTGGAAACCGATGCAAGGCTGGAACAAGGGTAAGCAGGCCAAGAAGCCTGCCGCTGCTAACAAAACAGCATGAAGGAGTAGCCCCCGATCCGGGACCGGATCTAGTGGGGGGCAGACTCTCTCTCTTTGCTCAGGCTTGGGCAAGAGATGTTCAGGATCCCTGGACGCTAGAAATAGTTTCTCAGGGAATTCTTCTGGAATTCAAAGAACTACCCCCAAGGGGAAGGTTCCACATGTCTCACTTATCCTCAAACCAAATAAAGAGACAGGCGTTCTTACATTGTGTAGAAGACCTGTTAAAGATGGGAGTGATACACCCAGTTCCAATGACGGAACAAGGAATGGGATTTTACTCAAATCTGTTCGTAGTTCCCAAAAAAGAGGGAACCTTCAGACCAATTCTGGATTTAAAGATCCTAAACAAACTTCTCAGGGTGCCATCGTTCAAAATGGAAACCATTCGAACGATTCTACCTACTATCCAGGAAGGTCAATTTATGACTACCGTGGATTTAAAGGATGCGTACCTACATATTCCTATCCACAAAGAACATCATCAGTTCCTAAGGTTTGCCTTCCTGGACAAACATTACCAGTTTGTGGCCCTCCCATTCGGGTTAGCCACTGCTCCAAGGATTTTCACAAAGGTACTCGGGTCCCTTCTAGTGGTTCTAAGACCGAGGGGCATTGCAGTAGTACCATACTTGGACGACATTCTAATACAAGCGTCGTCTCTTTCAAAAGCAAAGGCTCATACAGACATCGTTCTGGCCTTTCTCAGATCTCACGGATGGAAGGTGAACATAGAAAGAAGTTCTCTGTCTCCGTCGACAAGAGTTCCCTTCTTGGGAACAATAATAGATTCCTTAGAAATGAGGATTTTTCTGACAGACGTCAGAAAGTCAAAACTTCTAAGCGCCTATCAAGTTCTTCATTCTGTTCCACGTCCTTCCATAGCTCAATGGGGTTGATGGTTGCAGCAATGGACATAGTTCCTTTTGCGCGAATTCATCTAAGACCATTACAACTGTGCATGCTGAAACAGTGGAATGGGGACTATACAGACTTGTCTCCAGTGATTCAAGTAGATCAGAAGACCAGAGATTCACTCCGTTGGTGGCTAACCCTGGACCACCTATCCCAGGGAATGAGCTTCCGCAGACCAGAGTGGGTCATCGTCACGACCGACGCCAGTCTAGTGGGCTGGGGCGCGGTCTGGGAATCCCTGAAAGCTCAGGGACTATGGTCTCGGGAAGAGTCTCTTCTCCCGATAAACATTCTGGAACTAAGAGCGATATTCAATGCTCTCAGGGCTTGGCCTCAGCTTGCAAAGGCCAGATTCATAAGATTCCAATCAGACAACATGACGACTGTTGCGTATATCAATCATCAGGGGGGAACAAGGAGTTCCCTGGCGATGAAAGAAGTGACCAAAATAATACAATGGGCGGAGAATCACTCCTGCCACCTATCTGCGATCCACATCCCAGGTGTGGAAAACTGGGAAGCGGATTATCTGAGTCATCAGACATTCCATCCGGGGGAGTGGGAACTCCACCCGGAGATCTTTGCCCAGTTGACTCAATTATGGGGCATTCCAGACATGGACCTGATGGCGTCTCGTCAGAACTTCAAGGTTCCTTGCTACGGGTCCAGATCCAGAGATCCCAAGGCGACTCTAGTGGATGCACTAGTAGCGCCTTGGACCTTCAACCTAGCTTATGTGTTTCCACCGTTTCCTCTCATTCCCAGGCTGGTAGCCAGGATCAAACAGGAGAGGGCCTCGGTGATCATGATAGCTCCTGCGTGGCCACGCAGGACTTGGTATGCAGACCTGGTGAATATGTCATCGGTTCCACCATGGAAGCTACCTTTGAGACAGGACCTTCTTGTTCAGGGTCCATTCGAACATCCAAATCTGGTCTCCCTCCAGCTGACGGCTTGGAGATTGAACGCTTGATTCTATCAAAGCGTGGGTTTTCATTTTCTGTGATAGATACTCTGGTTCAAGCCAGAAAACCGGTAACTAGAAAGATTTACCATAAAATATGGAAAAGATATATCTGTTGGTGTGAATCTAAGGGATTCCCATGGAATAAGATAAAAATTCCTAAGATTCTTTCCTTTCTACAAGAAGGTTTGGATAAAGGATTATCTGCGAGTTCTCTAAAGGGACAGATTTCTGCTTTATCTGTCTTACTACACAAACGACTGGCAGCTGTGCCAGATGTTCAAGCATTTGTTCAGGCTCTGGTTAGGATCAAGCCTGTTTACAGACCTTTGACTCCTCCTTGGAGTTTAAATCTAGTTCTTTCAGTTCTTCAAGGGGTTCCGTTTGAACCTTTACATTCCATAGATATTAAGTTGTTATCTTGGAAAGTTTTGTTTTTGGTTGCAGTGTACTCCGCCCTATCTGGTGTTCCATTCAGATAAGGTTGTTTTGCGTACTAAGCCTGGTTTTCTTCCAAAGGTTGTTTCCAACAAAAACATTAATCAGGAGATAGTGGTACCTTCTTTGTGTCCGAATCCAGTTTCAAAGAAGGAACGTTTGCTACACAATTTAGATGTAGTCCGTGCTCTAAAATTCTACTTAGAAGCTACAAAAGAGTTCAGACAAACTTCTTCTCTGTTTGTCGTCTATTCTGGTAAAAGGAGAGGTCAAAAAGCCTCTTCTACCTCTCTTTCCTTTAGGCTTAAAAGCATCATCCGATTGGCTTATGAGACTGCCGGACGGCAGCCTCCTGAAAGAATCACAGCTCACTCCACTAGGGCTGTAGCTTCCACATGGGCCTTCAAGAACGAGGCTTCTGTTGATCAGATATGTAAAGCAGCGACTTGGTCTTCACTGCACACTTTTGCCAAATTTTACAAATTTGATACTTTTGCTTCTTCGGAGGCTATTTTTGGGAGAAAGGTTTTGCAAGCCGTGGTGCCTTTCGTTTAGGTAACCTGATTTGCTCCCTCCCTTCATCCGTGTTAAAGCTTTGGTATTGGTTCCCACAAGTAAGGATGACGCCGTGGACCGGACACACCAATGTTGGAGAAAACAGAATTTATGCTTACCTGATAAATTGCTTTCTCCAACGGTGTGTCCGGTCCACGGCCCGCCCTGGTTTTTTAATCAGGTCTGATGAATTATTTTCTCTAACTACAGTCACCACGGTACCCTATGGTTTCTCCTATTTTTTCCTCCTGTCCGTCGGTCGAATGACTGGGGTGGGCGGAGCCTAGGAGGGACTATATGGCCAGCTTTGCTGGGACTCTTTGCCATTTCCTGTTGGGGAAGAGATATTCCCACAAGTAAGGATGACGCCGTGGACCGGACACACCGTTGGAGAAAGCAATTTATCAGGTAAGCATAAATTCTGTTTTTCCCACAGATCCTTTGACAATTTTTTTTGCTTTCCCCATGACTCAGAATCCAGAATCGTCAGTGCAGCACTGGATGAAAGATGCAAGGGTCTGTCAGGAGTCCAGAAACTCTTTGACCTTTTATACACACACACACTAATTACAAGCAAACAGATCACAGGTGAGGATAGTTACCTTTAACAGCCATTCAAACCCCTTTGTGTCAACTTGTGTGTATGTTATCAGGCCAAAATCACCAGGGTATGTAAACTTTTGATCAGGGTAGTTTCTGTTGTCATTATGATTTAAAAAGAGTAAACACAGTTGATTGATAATAAAAGGCTTCAGCCAAACACTTACCATGAGTGAAAGAAAAGTTTTTGTGTTATCATTCATATTCTCTGAAAAATGGCAAAGAAATCATAAAATCTGCCAGGGTATGTAAACGTGTGTATATATATTTTTTTTTTTTTCTTATATTTTTTTTTTCATTGTAAATGCAGTGTGACTTTTTCTTGTTTATAATAAATAACCAATTATTAAGTTTTGCATTTGTCTGATATTTGAACTTTATTACATTGGAGACAGTTGTAACAGTTATTATTAGAAGGATAACAGACTGTGCTGTGGTTTTTATATAGATTGTTTTAATTAGCTCTTTTGGGTTTTAATTTAAGATATGGATTACTTATAAGTTTCCATTACATTTTCCTGGTGATGCTACTAGTTTGAGGCATATAAGTGCTGGTGGCACTTAAAGGGACACTGAACCCAAAAAATTAATTTCATGATTCAGAGAGAGCATGCAATTTTAAGTAACTTTCTAATTTACTCCTGTTAACAATTTTTCTTCATTCTCGTGGTATCTTCTTTTTAAAAAGGAGTCATGTAAGCATGCAAGCCGACCCATCTTTGGTTCAGCACCTGGGTAGCGCTTACTGATTGGTAGCTAAATGTAACCATCAATCAGCAAACACTACCCAGGGTGCTGAACCAAAAATGGTCCGGCTTGTAAGCTTACATTACTGCTTTTTAAAATAAAGATACAAAGAGAACGAAGAGAAAATGATAATAGGAGTAAATTAGAAAGTTGCTTAAAATTACATCTTAATTACATCTTAATCATGAAAGAAAAAATGTGGGTTCAGTATCCCTTTTCTAGGACTGGTACAGACTAGAAAGTTTATTATGTTAACCCTTGCATCCACTGAGCCAAGTCATAGGCTTTTCTGTAGTGCTCTGGCTGTGAAACATTTTCTGCACACGAGCTACAGCATAGAGGAAGTCCTGTTGCTATCAATAATGCTTGACCAACCATCATAGCTACAGTCCTGTTGCTATTCATAGTGCATAGCCTGACATCATACTCAAGCCTCATAAAATTACTAAGACTCAAGCAGCTATTACTTATTTTGGTAACCACTATAGCATAATTTCAACATTATCTTATGATAGTCATTATGCAGGCCCCAGATACTAGTGAGAACGCACTGTGGCATAAGCTATTATCTTACAGAAGTCTTTGGGGTAGATTTATTATATGTCGGACGGACATGATCCGCTGTAGCTCCGCCCGACATTGCTAAAGGCCGACAGCATATGCAGTCGGCATTTTACATTGCACAAACATTTCTAGTGAAATGCTTGTGCAATGCTGCCAATCGGCCGCTAGCAGGGTGTGTCAATCATCCCGATCGTATCTGATTGGGATGATTGCTGTCTGCCACCTGAGAGGGGGCGGATGAGTTAAAGAGCAGCGGTCTTAGACCGCTGCTTCTTAACTTTTGTTTCGGGCGAGCCTAAAGGCTCTCGCAGAAACAGCTGCATTCACAGCTTAATAAATCGGCCCCTTTGTATCAATAATACTTATTTAAAAAATAACTGTTTATTACAAATTGAATATTAATGGACATTGTAGTGCAAAAATTACAAGCTCTAATTAGTTAGAGCATGTACTATAAGCACTATAATTTCTGCATGCTTATGTGTTTAACCCCCAAGGCTCAGCACACATGTCTGTTCTGGACTGAAAGTTTTCTGCAGAACCTGAACAGTACTTTAACTTTGTGTTTAACCTTTTGTGGGGGACTAATTTCTGATGACATTGGATGTCTAATAGTCCATTTTGAGCTATCCAGTTTGTAAAAGAAAGGGATATGAATGTGCTGATAAATAATGAGGGTTTAAAAAAATACTAAAAATAGAGTGTGTTCTATTCAGTGGCACATTTGCTGTTTTGTATCAGAAATATACATTGTTCTGTTTTATCCCTTAATAACATCCTTTAATATAATGCTCTTGAAGAGAGTGTATAACAGACCAGACAGACAGTAGTGTCTTACTGATCGTCTATAAACATCCATGGATGTTCCTTTTATCTATATGTCACTAAGGTTTCTGTATGTTAGGGGGTAACACATTTTGTGTGACTTCTCCTTTTGGTTGTTTATATAGCATAAAAGGAAAAGCTCATAGTAATTCTCTAAGTGGCATTGCCATGAATTGTTAATAGAATTGTTAAGCTAATCGTATTCATGTTTATCTGTCAGAACAGCTAACAGGATCATCACATGCATTGTAGAGATACATGCTACACCCATTGGTGCAGAGAGAATGACAAGCGATGGTAGACAAACATGTTCTTACAACTTCACCAGAGTATCTGTGACGTGACAAACAGCAATAAAACATTACACCTTACAGCTCTGGACAAACGGGTTGTGCAGCTCTATAAATGGAAAGTAGTCTGACATGGTCAGGAGGGGACTCATCCTGTCCCAGCTCTGTTGCGGTCTGTGAAGCTATAAGTGTGCCCTTGCACCAAGTGGTCGATGGTAAATTTCTTCAAATAGAGCAGGATGCTGTCTGGAAAATGTCTATACTACAGGCAACTGGAACATGTTCAGTCACTTTAAATCTACTGTTTGTTCTACTGTATGTGTATGGTGATTTAGGTTATGTAATGCTATTGAATATCATTATACATATATAATAGATATATATAATATAATATGTAATTATCTGTTTATAGTACACCAGCTCTGCAGAACAATTCAAAGGCTATCAGAGAATAATGATATAAAGGGTGACTGTACCAAGTACAGAGGGTCTCTGTATGTGACTTAAAAAAGACTAAGAGTAGAGAAAGAGATCTGGGACAGAGCTGTGGCCATGACAGAACACTGTAGTATTGTGCTGAACTGCTGGCAAATATGCAAAAGGAGGATGGATGAGAAAACAGAATCTTTGTTCCTGAGCCTTCCACTTTTTTATTTGTATCTCTCACTTTAGTATCCTATGAATTGGTATCTACTGATTAATTTAAACACTATAATATATAAAATCAAATCTAATGTAGCATTTATGGTTCATGTTTCTATTCTGTATCAAATTGTGTCTTTAATCTCTAGTCCATTATGTGCAGTGTATCATGCTCAGGCTGTGTACACACACATATGGGCATATGTACCTTACAACCTGCTATACATAGGGTTGTCTGCAAAGTGCACTGATACAAGTAAGTTTTAGAGTTATATTTTCAGGCATAGGGGGATATTTATCAAAGCATCAACTGATAATACGCTGGAATCCCGCGTCATATTTGACACAAGATTGATCCGCTGTGGTTAACAAAGCGTCAAGATCATCAAATGTTGAAATGTGTGATGAAATATACGCTCCCGCAATCTCAATCTGACGCAGATCGATGCTTGCATCATTACAGATGTTTTTGACCCTTTTCCCAATTTATCAAATATTTAACAGGTACGCTAGCGTCTATTCCGACGCAGCGTACCTAATTTTCAAACCGCCACCCTTGAGGCTGCGGATGCCATAGAAATCAATGGGAGTCTAGAAACACAGAAAGCTTATGTTCGATGCTGCAAGAGAATGAAGCATATTACATAATAAAAGTAAATTAGGACCTTTATTAAAATTGTATACTTTCTAAATCAAACAATATTTTTGCTCCATATTTGGTGCACTAATAGATATAGAGATAAAAATGAATAAATACACAACATAATATAGCTAACTTCCTTTTTTTTTTTTGATAAATCTATTTGCATCATATTTAAGGCATATAATACAAGTCCCACTCTCCACTTCGCACCAAATTTGCCACAACACTTTTCACACCAATTATAATGCAAACTCCTAAACAACTCACACACTAGTGAATTTTTCAACCACTTTTGATTGGAATATGCATAATCACATGATTTATGACATCAGTTAATCTGATTCAAATACACCTTATAAACTATCACTAGCGAATCAAATTGCTCAATACTTGTGTCATTGATCACTCATCAGAACTTGTAAGTGCCATTTTTTACATTGTATATTATACTTTGGAAGTATATATATGTGAAATTAGTATTAAAGATAAACATCGATGCTGACATTAGAACATACAGTGTAATATTTTACGCAATGATTTTAAAATTTGAATGATGTTTGATTCAATATAATCTTATAGCTCAAAGGGATAGCCCACCTAACATTAAACTGTCATGAATCAGATACAGCAGAAATTAAAATCACCTCTTTATTATCATGCTATTTTTAGTGTATTCCTTCCTTCTCTTGAATTTCTTTTTCAATAAGAAATATAATTTTATATGCCAGCCCATTTTCTAACACCTGTGTAGGTGTCTAGGTAACTAGATTGCAATCAGGAGGGGTTACACAGGTACAGAGAGAAAACTGGCCCAGCTCTTAAAATATGCATTGATTGCAAATAAATACATATGATATTACATGTTATAGTTGCAATTATTCCTGCTCAGAATAATAATACATTTACACTAGATAACAAAAAAAATAAAAATAACTTTCTATGAGATATTGTTTGTTGAGGTATAAATGTAGCTATTTCTTGGACATTAACAGATGAAAAATAAAAGATTAGCTTTAGAGAAATGTGCTTGTTCATGGACAGTAATTAAATGGTATAAATGAAGTTGGGAAAAAACAGAATAACCACGACATCGATGATTGTTAGTTAACAACAGTCCAATGCTCACCGCACCATACTTGACGCGCATGTTTTTGACAGTTTTTCTAGTAAATAAGGGCATCGTATGCAGATCCGCGGCAACGATGTTTGGCGAGCGTATTGACGCTGGCGAATGCCCAGAGATTGACGCTTTGATAAATATCCCCCATAATATGTTACTGTTAAGCATACATACAGGCACAATATTAGTAAAATAAATAGTTCTGTCTTGTTAGAGCAATATTAATATATTTTTATTTTCTGATTGTTCAATTAGTTTCATCTTTCTGAATCTCCTTTGTCATTCTTTCAAATTCTCGTAATGTTTTTTCACTGTCTTTCTCTTTCATCATTCCTCTCATTGCTAAGCTTCAATAAACCAATGCCCTATATATTTTTAATATTCTCTCACTTTAGGGTAAATTCCAAAACTGCTGCTAATGATTGCCAATGACTGTTTTCCCAATGCCACAAAAAACACCCATAAATCACAACAGTATCCCAATCCTGGTGTACATCACCTATTTGTGAAAATAATATGTTGCACAAAAACCTGCTGCAACATTGAAACTCAAAAATTGCAGAATTGAAACAGACTTGTACACACAGCCCTTGTCAAAGCTGCAAGTTGCTAGTTCAGCTCCATTATAATCATTGGAGCCACATCTGTCTTGCAACCAATCACTTTTTACTGCATAGAACACATTCCGCATAACACACATACCGGCATAACAAAAACACATTCAAAACATTACAGAGAAAAATAAATTAAATGGGAAAAATACACCCTGTATTGAACAAACCACTCTAACATACACATTTAAAAGAAAAAAAAAAGAAAAATGACATCTGTCCAATAAAATTGAGATAACACTACCATCTTTGAAATATCAAGACACAACCATGAGACAAGGTACTTAATAGGCGAAATAGAAACGTTATGAATTTCTCATGCTTGGCTGAGGTTTAGCTAAAATACCCAATCACGCCCTTTTGTAACTTGTTTCTCTTTGAATCAGGAAAGTTTACTGCTTACGTTAGTGTTCCTTTAATTCGTAAGTATTGCAGCTATCTGGATATCCTAAGTCTTACAAGGAAAAAGTGGATTTTGGAATGAGAGCTGTTTTTTTCCAGATAATATGCCAAAACAATGCTTAATAAACCAATGATAAAATTATACATTATTTGATACTTTATTAAGGCATATTTAAAACAAACGTTATTTCTAGAGTTTTAGATATGTTAGTGGTCTTATATATTGAAGAATTCATGTATATAGATATATAGGGGTATATTTATCATGCTGTGGATGCCTGAAGGCTCGCACGGAAACAGAAGTTAAGAATCAGCGGCTGCTCCTTAACTTCTCTGCCACCTCTGAGGTGGCGCACAGCAATCATCCCAAATGTCACAGGGGGCGCAAGCATTTCACTAGAAATGCTTGTGCAATGTTAAATGCTGAGAGCATATGCTGTCGGCATTTAGCAATGTATTGAGCATGCATGAAAAATATATACAGCTATATGTACATGTGTAAAGCATTAGAAACCATCCTTAAAAGGGTTTTCAGAAGGACGAGTATGTTTTGGACAAGCAAAACCATATTTTTAAGAGCACTTAACTCAAAATCTAATTGTCAATAAAGGCCCAGATTACAAGTGGAGCACAACAATATTAGCGTTGTTGAGTTCTAACAAGTTAAATCAATAGCGCTTTTATTCTTGCGCTCATATTGAAAGTATAAAGGTAGCCTTCTATGGGGCACGCTACAAAACTCTAACCCAAAGGTGTGCTAAGCATGTCTGCTAAGCCTAAGGATATGTAGATACAATATACTGTGCAAAAGTCTTAGGCTGCTATTAGACATGTGCACCCCGGAAAAATTTGTTTTGTTTAGTTTTCAATTAGTTAAAAGTAATTTCGTTTTGGCAAATTAGTTTAGTTAAGTTTAAAAAAAAAAAATTCTTTCGGCAAATTTGTTTTGTTCCATTAAATCTGTTTCGGACCCGCTCGTTTTTTCGGATTTGTTCGTTTTTTCAGGTCCATTCGTTTTTTTTTCGGATCCATTCTTATTTAAAAGGGCATTCAGCTCTTTTACTGCCCATTACAAATAAAAAATGGCTATTCCAAAAAAAAAAAAAAAATACCCCAAAAAGAAAAAAAAACCATTACACAAAATAACAAACAAATTATTCAAAATAATAAAAATTATTCCTATTCTAAACCATTTAAATAAAAACCACCCCAAAATAAAATAATCCTAATCTAAAACTACCAATAGCACTTAAAAGGGCCTTTTGTAGGGCATTGCCCTAAAGAAATCAGATCTTTTGCTACAAAATAAAAACAAACACCTCCTAACATTACAAACCTACCCCAAACCCACAAAATAAAAAAACCTAACTAATGAAACCTAATCTACCCATTGCCCTGAAATAAAAACTGTATAGCCCTAATAAAAAAAAAAAAAAACCCTTAAAAAACCTAACACTAACCCCTCTTTAGGTACTCACAGTTGCTGAAGTCCGGCTTGAACGATCTTCATCCCAGCGGCTCCATCTTCATCCAGGAGGCTCCATCTTCATCCATCAAGGGACCGGCATCTTCTTCATCCCTGCAGAGGCAGAGCAGTCAATGCACGGAGTTCCATCTTCATCCAGACAGCTCCATCTTCATCCATCGAGGGACCGGCATCTTCTTCATCCCTGCGGAGGCAGAGGTCCATCGATCCAATGTGGTGGTCCTCTCTGTGCAATCGTCGGCCGCACACTGCATTCGTATTGGCTGAAAAAATTAAATCTACCAATAGGAATTAGAGCTGCTTAAATCCTATTGGCTGTTCAAATCAGCCAATAGGATTTAAGCAGCTCTAACGGGGGATTAGAATAGGAATTACTTTTTATTGTTTTGGATAATTTCGTTTGTTATTTTTTGTAATGACAGTTTTTTAAATTTTTTGTAATTTTTGTGTTTTTTATTTTTTGTAATGGTAGTTTTTTTATTTTTATAATGTTAGTTTTTTGTTTTTTGTAATGTTTTTTGTGTAAGGCAGCTTAGATTTTACTTTAATTTCACAGGTAAGTTTGTATTTATTTTATCTAGGTAGTTAGTAAATAGTTAATAATGCTTTACTAAGTAGTCTACCTAGTTAAAATAAATATAAACTTACCTTTGAAATAAAGTAATATCTAAGCTAATTACAATATAACTATTAGTTATATTGTAGCTAGCTTAGGTTTGTTTTACTTCACAGTTAAATTTGTATTTAGTTTTAAATATTATTTAGTTAATAATTGTAACTTTAATTTAGCTATATTTTAATTATGTTAAAGTTAGGGGGTGTTAGGTTTAGGGTTAGGTTTAGGGTTAGGTTTACTGTTAGGGTTAGGGGCTAATATTGTTTAATTTAGGTTGATGCGATGTGGGGACCGGCGGTTTAGGGGTTAATAGATTTAGTTAATTTTGGGGATGTTTGGGAATGGCAGTTTAGGGGCTAATAGGTTTAGTTAGTGTCGTTTGGTTAGCTTTATTTAATTATTTAGACTTAGATTTAGTGTCGGCGATGTGTGGTTTACATTAGGAACAATGAAAAATTTTGAATATGGATAATGGAGTGAAAAATTCGGAAACTAATTTATTAATTTTCTGAATTTTTCTGTATGTGCTGATTCGGAAATTTGGATGCATCCGAATCTCCGAATTTGGCAAAATTCGGCCGAAAAAGAATTCGGCCGAAACGAAACGCACATGTCTAGCTGCTATTAGATTTGTTGTTTTAGCAATGTTTTGATGACATCCATAAATATTTTTCGTATCTTTATTAAGGCACAAACAGAAAATAAAGGAAATATGTACACAAAATATAAAAAAACTAATTGTTCCATCTCTCTCCAACTGTTCTTCTCACATAATGTCAATGATTGGATCCAAAAATGTTAAACTTGCATTCGTCAGTCCATAATACTCTTTTCCACTGATCTTCATTCCAATCTTTGTGAGCTTCAGCATATCTTAATCTTTCACCCTGTTCCCCTTCCAAAAAAGGGGTTTCTTGGCTGCTACCCTGCCACAAGACCATTCCTGATCAAGCTTCTTTGGATTGTAGAAGGGTTAACTTGGCATCCTGATGAAGCTGCCAGATGCTGAGCCAGGTCCTTGCTGGACTTCTTCGGTCTCTCAAAGAAGAAACTCTGAGAAACTTCTCATCATATTTTGAAAGTTTTCTTGGCATTCCAGTACTTTCTTTCTCCTTGACCTCTCCTGAGTCTTCAAACTTCTTTATAACAGCTTGAATACCACATCTTGGGTATCCAGTTTGTTTGCTGATTACCCTTTGAGAGTGGCCTTGCTGATGCAAAAGTGTGATTTTATGTCTGTCAAATTCTGTAATCTTTGGCATTTTGAATTGAAGGATGTGATTGCAAGTTGGTCATATTAGCAAGCTTCCAATGAATTAAACTCATACCACATGTGTATGTAATGTTCAAGTATGTCTTGCACAAGCCTGGTGTAATAGACCTTTTTCACAGCAGTCATTTTGAAAAGAAATAGTTGGACACATACAGGTGTTATCAATGACATTAATTAGGGTTCCATTCAATTTAGGTTTACAAGAGTCAGGTTCCTGCTATTGCTCAAGTTGAGGTCACACTAAATTCTTTCCTATTTAGCCTATAGAAGCTGTTTTTTTCTTATTTTTTTCAGTTTTTTTAATAATGCATACAAATATCTTGTATTTTCTGGCTGTATTCTAATAAAGAAACAATAGATAATTATATATGGTCATTATACCATTGTTACATACCATATATATATATTTATACAGTATATAGTGATGTTATGTGTTGCAATGTGTAGTGTGGTGCACTATATATAGATAGTATAAAGAGGTGATGGGCACGTTTAACATTCTCTGACTATTTTTTCACCCCATTCACTTGTAATACCAGATTGTTTGTTGTTCATAGCACAAGCCTGGGATATATTGATAAAACACTCTGCACTAGAAATAGCACCCCACTTGTATAGGGCATGGTAAAGAGATCAGTCCTAAATATTCTCTGGTCATTCTTTTTAACCATTCACTTGTAATACCAGATTGTGCACTACTCATAGTGCATGGCTGTCATATTGATACTGCACCCTGTGCTGTCAGTAGTGCTCCACTTGTAATCTGGTCCTAAATGATAGATACTTACAGGAAAAGATTCTGCTTTCACTGTAATTAAACTTTAAATTGTGTTTTCTACCTCCGAATGCAGAAGAAGGTGGCTGCTCGTGCTTTTCGGAAATTAATCTATTCAAATTCACATCATAGTGTGTTGCAGTTTTAGAAGAATAAATTTGGTTCCGAAAATAGCCAAACGCCATGAGTGGCCACCTTTTTCGGCATTCTGAATTAAGCGAAAATCCTCCAAATGCACAAATATATTTTCTACAACTGAAGTTTATCCTGCAATTTTCAGAACCATGACCCTACATCATTGCATGTCCTGCACCTGGCTTGGCTGGCTCACATAATCCTATCAAGATGAATAAATGTTTAACATTCCGTTTGGCAGTGATATTATTTAACAATTGCAGATTTAGGGGCTGATTTATCAAGGACAGAATGGCCCTTATGCCCCTGTTTCTGGAAACAGCAGTTATGAAGCAGCGGTCTTAAGACCGCTGCTCCTTAACTGGTCCGCCTGCTCTGAGGTTGCGGACATCAATCCGCCCAATCTCATAAGATCGGGCTTATTGACACAGTTCACAAAAACTGCTTGTGCAATGATAAATGCCGACAGCGTATTTTGTTCTTTTTTTTTTACAGGTAAAAGAGCTGATTACTTTGGGGCAGTGCCCCACAAAAGGCCCTTTTAAGGGCTATTGGTAGTTTAGTTTAGGCTAGGGTTTTTTTTAATTGGGGGGGGGGGGCTTTTTTATTTTAATAGGGCTATTAGATAAAGTGTAATTAGTTTAAATTTCTGGAATTTGTTTATTATTTTCTGTAATTTAGTGTTTTTTTTGTTTTTTTACTTTAGCCAATTTAATTTAATTTAGGTAATTGTATTTAATTTAGTTAATTTATTTAATTATAGTGTGTTGTTAGTGTAACTTAGGTTAGGTTTTATTTTACAGGTAAATTTGTATTTATTTTAGCTAGGTAGTTATTAAATAGTTAATAACTATTTAATAACTATTCTACCTAGTTAAAATAAATACAAACTTGCCTGTAAAATAAAAATAAAACCTAAGCTAGCTACAATGTAACTATTAGTTATATTGTAACTAGCTTAGGGTTTATTTTACAGGTAAGTATTTAGTTTTAAATAGGAATTATTTAGTTAATGATAGGAATATTTATTTAGATTTATTTAAATTATATTTAAGTTAGTGGGTGTTAGGTTTAGGGTTAGACTTAGGTTTAGGGGTTAATAACGTTAATATAGTGGTGGCGATGTTGGGGGTGGCAGATTAGGGGTTCATAAATGTAGGTAGGTGGCGGTGATGTTAGGGATGGCAGATTAGGGGTTAATAATATTTAACTAATGTTTGCAAGGCGGGAGTGTGGCGGTTTAGGGGTTAATATGTTTATTATAGTGGCAGTGACATTGGGGGCGGCAGATTAGGGGTTAATAAGCTAGGTAGGTGGTGGCGACATTGGTGGCGGCAGATTAGGGGTTAATAAATATAATGTAGGTGTCGGCGATGTTGGGGGCAGCAGATTAGGGGTTCTTAAATATAATGTTGGTGGCGGCGGTGTCCGGAGTGGCAGATTAGGGGTTAAAAATTTTATTTTAGTATTTGCAATGCGGGAGGGCCTTGGTTTATGGGTTAATAGGTAGTTTATGTGTTAGTGTACTTTTTAGCACTTTAGTTATGAGTTTTATGTTACGGCGTTGTGCCATAAAACTCATAACTACTGACTTTTAAATGCGTTAGGACTCTTGACAGGGTAGGCTGTACCGCTCACCTTTTGGCTTCCCAGGACAGACTCGTAATATCAGCGCTATGGAAGTCCCATAGAAAAAAGACTTTACAAAGTTTACGTAAGTCGTTTTGCGGTAAGGCCAAAGAAGTGTGCGGTACACCTAAACCTGCAAGATTCGTAATACCAGCGGGCGTAAAAAAACAGCGTTAGGACCTCTTAACGCTGCTTTTTTACCCTAATGCACAACTCGTAATCTAGCCGAAAGAAAACATTTATTTAAAAAACATATTTTTTAGCTATAAGCAAATACTATTTTTTATTATAATTATATTTTCCACATTATGATTAAATGTAATATGTATTGCTGCCCTAGGCATAGATCTAGTTTGAATTCTGTAGATATATGCTTGCATATATTTTTATATGTATTATATGAATTTATACATTAACAATCCATTTCCATAAATTAATTATAATAGATTAAAAAGAGGAAGTGGTCTTCTATCAGGTAATATGATTCTGCCTTAAAGGGGCAGTGTATTGTAATTTTTTTCCTTCCTTCATTGCGTTCTCAATTATCTATTTGATCTGCTAGAATGTACTAGATTGTTTAGAAATGACTTTACCTTCATTTTATCATATGAAATATCTGATTTTGCCTGTGGTATCCCCACCAATGCTGAAAATTTCAGTAATTTAAAGGGGCAGCCTAGATTCAATACTTATACCGGTACTTTATTACTTATTGTTAAATACCAGACAAGCACCTTGCAACAGGTTTCCCATCTATAAGCGTTTAAGAAGTACATGAACCTTTTAAATAATCATTGGTTTTTAGCAGGAATGGCCAAAAGCTACACCAGCTTTCTTCTTGTCCAGTTAGCTGTTTTCTGGTATGACAGTTTAGCAGTGCACGTTTAATATTTATTAGTTAGCTATTTCACATTGCACATGCACAAATCAGCGTGTGCAAGTTGGAAAACTAATTTAAGAGTGGATCATGAATGGAGAAACTTAATCTTCCAAAATATACATGCAGAGCTTGACAGCCATTTTCGGGTCCTAACAAGTGAATATGTAAATGTTTCATTTATAGATGTGGGGCCAGTTGCTTCTCTGGTATGTAACAATAAGTAATCAAAATTATGTATTGGGTCTAGATTCCCCCTTTAGGTACTGGTTAGGTTATAGAAAAACTAGAAGGTTTAGATTACATCATGCTTCCAGTGGGGGTGCAACAGATAGCTACTAAAATGTTAATTTTCCATTGTTTTCTCTATGGGCCCGATGATCTAAAGCTGCCTCTGGTGAGATGATCAGACTTCCCGTCAGTATAGCGTGGACCCTCAAACAATTTTATAAAGGCAAATTCTAGCATTAAAAACTGTTTTGCTGTGCTTTCTGAATGTGAATGAGAAAAATATACATTGCAATCAAATGCTCAAAAAAGCCCCCAAAGATTTTGTGAAATTTTTCTCCATACCAGCAAGTATTCGATCATCAGGCCCTCTGTATTTGTGTTTGAGTAAACAGTGAGAAATAAGACCATGGGGTAGATTTAACAAAGACCGCTGCTCCATAACTTGTCTGCTGCCTCTAAGGCTGCGGTCTTCAATCCGCACAATCCTATACAATCGGGCTGATTGACACCCCAAATCTGCAGGGGGCAGCATTGCACAAGCAGTTCCCAAGAACTGCTTGTGCAATGATAAATGCAGACAGCGTATGCATTTATCGATGTGCGGCGGACATAAATTGCTACATCGTATCATGTCCGCTCGCACTTTAATAAATCAGCCCCTTTGTGTAAATAATTAGATAAGCTACTTAGGTCTGCTCTCATTGCAACCTCAACCTATTTCATTGGATTGTGGTTTCAATTAGCAGAAACAGCTGTTTCATATACAATAATAAAGGAACTGTTTTACAATACGTTTTACACTCTGCATTGAGTGGAAAACAATTTTACATTACACTGTCCCTTTAAGTGGCTAATCTCTGTAAGTGCTGATAGAAGTCTCTTTTATAGAACATTTGAGAAAATCGAGTTAATGCCATTAAAACTAATTATCAGGGGCCGTGAGAGATGAAATGAGTGATTCATAAAGAGAGGAGGGTGAGGAGTGAAGCAGAAGATGGACTGGGTCAAGGAGATTGGGTGTGGAGAATAAAGCAGAGAGAGGCAACAGAGAACTAGATATTGGATCATATAATGGGTGCCAGTCATGCTGGTGCTACTTTGAAGGTTATTGGAACATGAGCTGGTGTATTCTCATTGCTCCAGCACTATAAGATACTTCTCATTCCTTTGGGGAAAGGGGAGTAGAAAGAGGGGAGAGTAAACTAGTGGTAAAGAGAGTAGGGAGAGGATATGGGCTTGGTGTAGTGGAAAAGCAATAATTGCACAGTTGCTAGGGAAAGGCAGTATGAGGCAAGCAGTCTGCTATTTAGTGCGCAGGGTTGGGAGCAGGGAGGAGAACAGAGCTGGGTGTAGCGATAGAGAATAGCACATCTCTTGCTGAAGCCATGACTCGAGGTGTGGCCCATTAATGCGTTTTTATCTGATGTCTGTCACCTCATAGCATCACAGCTGATCCTCACACCCTCCCTTCCTTCCTCCAATATACTGTAAATATTTCTGTCTGACGCTTCACCTGTCTCCCATGGAACAGCTGTAACCTGCATACTTATTTATCTGTCAGATGTTACAACTTACTTTCACCCTTGTTACCATAATATCACCAAACATAAATCCATCATAATTGTGTCTGTACCAAATTGCATTTTTGTTTTCAAATGAACATATGCAAATGCTTGCTTTATAATAATTGTGTTTCCAAGAGAAACATGTTTGTTTCAGCTTCCAAAGACTGATTTAAATCTCTTTTTCCTCCCAACCCCCTCTCTTTTTTCTGGGGAGCTTTCACGTTTTTCAGATGTGCTTCGTTAAGGCACAGTAGCCGTTTCCATGGCAACTGGCAGCAAAGTAATTTGGATGCCGACATGTTAAGAGAGATTCACCCTTTTACTGCTGGAAGATCTGCCAGATCATTTTGCTGTTATTTCACTGGTGTTAAAGGTCTCCATGTGATTATTTAGCGGGCTGTCATTTTCTTTTATTTTGGATTGTACCCCTTGGTTTCCAGAGAAAAACAACAATGCATTGCAGACCTCCAAGGGGTTAACCTTGAGTTCATAATAAGAATATTCTCAATTACATTAATATATTGGCTTCTGCTATATCTGCTGAGCACCCATTTCCTATACTGATTACTCTGCATTTGCTAACACTACACCTGTGCATGCTCTGCTTTTGCTTAAGTACATGACCTCTTTTGATTTAATTTTGTTTCCTCTAAAATATACTTTCCTTTGTGCGTTATGTAGTCAAAACAATCATTATTGTGTATATGATAATTATTTATTTTTTTGCAGTGCCCTAGGCACTGAAAATTGTGCCCACAAAGGAAGAACAGGGACACAGAGACAAGGAGGGATCACTGGTTTGTAATACAGTCAATAAATAAAACATTTGGAGCGGGAAGGTATCATGTATTAGACCCGTCCTACAATATTTACTGCCACACCTAAATCATGTTGCCCCAGGCAGAGACCTAAGCCAAAATAGGCACCTTATCTTGTGTAGATATGTCAGGACATCTACCAACATCAGCACTTTGCTTTCACACTTTCATATTTCTTTATGAGGTCACGAGAAGGTTGGGCGTTCGGAATATTTTCTGCAGTAATTTGTGTTTCTACATTTGTAAGCTTGCCAAAGCTTTAGGACATTACTCTGCTGGAAATCTCTGCGGCTGCCAGAAGAAGAGTACAAGTGGCATATTTTTAGGGAGCTGGTGTCTGTTTAAGCGACAAGTTTTGGCACTGATCCGGGGAGCATATGCGCTGTTCTTTACCACATGTTGCCGCCAGCCCATATGCTCTCATTATTTATTGAGCATAGATAAATACAACAGAATAATAAATAGGAAGTGTATGTATCCAAATTGAAAGTTAAAGAGCCACATTTCAAAGGTCAGTCTGTTACATTTAATTTGTTAAACATTCCTTAATGGAATCTATGCAGGACATAAAGAAATGTATACCTTTGCACAATGCAATAACATATCAAGTTTCTGAAAATTGCTTTTAAAAGAAGCAACAATTGAATTGACCTGAAAATGTTATCAGTCTAGGCTGCCCTCCTTGTTAACTCAGTGCGACAAATGAGTAAGCTGTTTTCTTTTTTCACTTTAACCAGTCATTGGCATTAAAGCAGCTCATGGAATTTAACAAGAGTACCGATGAGCAGGATCAAGCTTGGAATTTTGTGCTGCGCATAATATATGACCTATCTTCTGCTAGATTGTTTTCAAGGGGACCATTTATGACCTGACTCCTAGACTCTTAAACTTGCATCTCTTCACTTTTTTTCCATGAACCCACTAAAAGTATGTATTTAACTGTGATCATGTGCAGCACCAACTGTCAGGGCTAGTTTAAGCCAGTAAGAGGCCAATTCTAGGATGCAGGTGATCACCATACCAACTGCCCCACTAGACCACAGTGAGAATTTTTATGGAGGGAATGTTTTTTTTTATGGAACCCTACTTCCCATTTTAATATAGTTAGAGGGGAATGTGAGCCCTGATTTGAAAGGGGGACTCCCCTTTTTAAAATTAGGGTAATGTGCCCTTCTAATTAATTAATTCTTATAATGGGGATTACTTTTACTAATGAGGCACCTGGAACATTTATTTTATATAAGAGGGAGGTGGGCTGTTTTAAGACCCCAGTCTCCCCCCACCCCCATAAACTGCAAATGGTCACTGTACTCTTAAGACAGTATTCAACACACACATTCACACATAATATTCATCATATGAAAGAGAGTATTACCCTCTTTATATTGAGGGCTGAAACCTCCTCTAGGTAGTAAGTAGGTGACTGCCATAAGACTTTTTGGGTGTCATTTGTCCAGGTAATCACCTTAAAAAGCAATATGAATATTGAACAAAATTGAATATATAGAGGGTTTAACACACCTTATGTAAAAAAGGCAATGCAATGTCTGCCCTGCTCCTGGGTGACCTATTAACCTTGTTTCTATTTTTGGGAAGGCATTGTGATTTTTTTTTTTTAAATGCATTTATAACAAATCTCATCAAAAAAATATTTGATAAGACTCCCCATTTAAAAAATTATGCTGTCACTATTCCATGAAGGGATTTCTTGTTGCTATAGCTTTCAGAAGATTTACATAGCAGCAGTGATCACCTGGCAACAACCAGTATTCTCATTTTGTTGTGTTGCTGGTGTCAGGTTTATTATTTCTTTTTTTTTTCTGAGCTAACAAAATGTTTTTATTTTTTAATTAGCAATCAGTGGGCTAATATGTTTTACTACATAAGTTTAACCCCTTTTATGTATACCATTATGCACTCACTGATTTCTCCTAGTGCTACAATAGAGGCAGATTAAGCAAACGCTTAATGGGAGGGAGCAATATCTGTCTTTGGCTGTGTAGCCAAAAACCCTAGCATCGGCCCTGTCTCCTAGTCAGTCAATCATCACTTTAACAAATAGCATTCCAACAAACATACGCTACACTTACCACCCAGACAACAGTGTTCTGCTAGAGGAATGATTATAATCTTATCAGTTGTAATAAAAACACATTCATTTTATGGAAGATTATTTTTTACAAACAAATCCTATTGAGGTGTCATCTTTATGAGAATTAGGAGGTTTTTAAAATAATTACATTTAATTTTGATGTTTAAATGTATTTAAAAGAATCCTTCAGACGAGGAGGATCAATATTGTCATCATATTTTTACTGTCCTTAGTTCAAAATACGTGATGAGCAAAGGAAGAAAGGCCAAGGTGAAGTGGAGCCCTGAGGGTTGTAGACTGCATGATTAGTAGAGTGAAGAGCCAGGTCATCCTTCCGCTTATATCTCATGAAACCAGCACCATAGATGTGGGCCAGAGCTGCAGATCACTCTTGGCTTCCCTCAAGAGAAATCTACAGGGAACTCTGCCTGGCTGTGCTGTCATTTTGTCACCATAATTAAAGTGAGCTCACTGAGTCAGTCTTAGAGTAGTTACTCACATAAAGTATGTGTGCGGATAGGATCCGAGATCCAAGGTTTAAAATTGCAGTATAAATCATAACTATCTGAAAGGGATTACAAAATCTATATATAAAAAGTATCTGACTATCTATCTATCTATCTATCTATCTATCTATCTATCTATCTATCTATCTATCTATCTATACATACATACATACATACATACAAACATACATTCACACAATAAGTAAAAGCATCTTTCTGTCTGGTCATTATCTATCTGTTTCTAATGGTCTCTCTCTGTACATACAAATATATGCGTATTGATAGCTAACTAGATGGAAAGAAAGATAGATAGATGGATAGGTAGATTGTAACTTCATTTATGTAAACTGCAATGCTCAGACCTCTGTTTTAATAATATCCACTTAAAAATACAATGATTTGTCTGGAAATTTTTTAGGACTGAAAGAAATAGAAATGTTTAGGTAGCTATTAACACCAGTCATTTAGCTAAAATACTACAAAAAAATTTAAAATAGGACCAGCTAGGTATTATATTGTTAATTTAACCTCTAATACGACCCTTTATGATTTCTAAATGGCCTATATTAAAGCTTGTATACCACATAAACAGGGCAAGGCTTGCTTCTATACTCTTGGAATATAAGGGTAAAGAGTAAACAGACACGAAGAAATTAAGGAAGAAGGAGGGATAATATTTATGTTTTCATAAGCCAAAGATAGAGAGCTTTCTTGTATGCAGGGTGTTCCTAGGTAAATTTGATGTTAAGCAGCAATTTATTGCCATTTTACGTTATGAACAAAAAAGAACAAAATTGGTTAATGTATTTTAGACAACATTTATGCATAGAAAACGGAAACTAAGTTCAATTACTTGTAGTGATAAAGAATAGATTTAAACTTGTGGTGCCAGAACTTGTACAGATTGGCATATTTAGGTATATAGCTTAGTTTTCTGGTCCTTCTTTAGTTTATTCATCAAGGCTTACCATGGTGAATAGTGTAAATGTGCCCCATGCTCTAATACTAACATTGTAAACCTGTTGCCAAAATATACATGAAAAGGATAAACATCCATTGCACATTGGGGTGATTTCCCCTCTTGCTCCAACCTCTGTTGGAAAATTCAATTAAATGAGAAAACATTTCTGCTTGTGCACATTTGTCTTAAAGGGACATGAAACCCAATTTTTTTCTTATATGATTTAGAAAGAACATGCAATTTTAAACAACTTTCTAATTTACTTCTATTATCCAATTTGCTTTATTCGCTTTATATCCTTTGCTGAAAAGCATATCTAGATAGGCTCAGTCGCTGCTGATTGGTGGCTGCACATATATGCCTTGTGTGATTGGCTCACCCATATGCATTGCTATTTTTTCAACAAAGGATATCTACAGAATGAAGCAAATTAGATAATAGAAGTAAATTGGAATGTTGTTTAAAATGTTATTCTCTATCTGAATCATGAAAGAAAACTTTTGGGTTTAGTGTCCCTTTAAGGGAAACAAAAGGGAATGTTGTACGAGTATATAGACTAATACTTCTTAGCTTTTAAGTGAAAACTAAATCACATTCACATAGAATTTGGAAAATTAAAATTTGAAATAAGGTTTGTAACTATGAAATAGGTATTTAACTGTGAAATACAATAATTTGTACAAAAAGAAACCATTTGCATGAGTGCCCCATTACAAAGCCTCTCATAAATAGTTTGTTTTATTGTTATTATTTACAAAGCCCATGTCTGTAGCCAGAGGGAAGTGAACAGTTTTCCTTCTTTAAAACATTGGAGTTAGGCATGCCTTTGAATCAGAAAAAGTTTGTCTTATACTGTATCTGCAAATTGATAAATATTGTATCCACTTGTCACTTAAATGGTATCGTGCAGAGAATCAAAGATAGATCTTTTCCATAGATCACACATATCCTATCTAGTTCAAGAGTTGTTTTAAACCTCTAGTGTTCTTTAAAAATGGAAATAAAGTTCTGCTAAACATTACAGAATGTAGTCTTTCTGAGAATGCAAAAGATGAAGGTTTGCAAATCCTCCAATATTACCCCTGTGTGTTAGTTTTGTATGCATATTACATTTCCTTTTTCATAACTTATTGCTTTATCCATCCGTATAATTTCTTGAGATCTGTAAGAAAGATTACCATCTATTAATACCAGCAAGTACAGTTTTATCAAAAGACTCCATAGGTATGGCTAATCTTTTCTACAAATGATATTGCGGATTTATTTAATGGCAGGGGAACATTAAAGTTAACATAAATAAGTTTGATTGGGTGGGGGATAAAAGACATATTTAATAATTGCGTGTGCTAGAATTAAATTTATAGATTTCTTAACAAAGCCATAAATTAAGTAATAGGGGCCGAATTATCACGCTCCGAATGAAGCTTGATGCCCCTGTTTCCGCTCGCCGGAAACAGCAGTTATGAAGCAGCGGTCTTAAGACCGCTGCTCCATAACTGGTCCGCTGCCTCTGAGACTGCGGTCTGCAATATGCCCAATCCTATACGATAGGGCTGATTGACACACCCTGCTAGCGGCTGATTGGCCGCGAATCTGCAAGGGGCGGCATTGCACAAGCTGTTCTGGTAAATGTCGGCATTCAGTGATGTCTGTCAGATATGATACGCTATAGCGTATCATGTCCGACAGACATTGATAAATTGACCCCATAGAATCCAAATAAAGACAGAGTAGAGTTCTTTGTATGTCAGTACCAGGTAGTGGTTTATTCAATGTGGAACATGCATGTGCTTCCTCAGAGATAGTTACCTGTCCTACCTGATGCCTTTACATATCTTGTGGTAGCCAATAAGAGAAGTTGTAACTAAATGATACTTGATTGTTTATAATTCTTGTCAGTATCTTATCTTTTGGCTACTTTAATGTGATTGAATCAAATGTAATAACAGTATAATACAAAATAATTAATGATTGGATAATAACTTGCAGATAGAATATGTTCATACTAATTTAGTATATTCACCGATTAGATATAACTAATTGTGTCTTATAACTTATATATATATGTTAATTGCTTTTGTTTGATATATATAACATATTCCTATGTAATCATATAATTTTACTCTATTGATTGTATGTGATAAGGGGAAAACGTATATAAATGTCACTAAATATAAAAGGATAAAGTGGCTTGGTACACAGTACCTAATTCACTCAGTAATCTAAACATAAATACCCATTTATCTAAGTAAAAATATGAATATTAAAACAAACACATATTCATATTGAACCACCTATCACATGAGCTATACTTGATACCAAAGAATATTTTTTTAGTTCTGCCTTTCCCGAGGATGACAAAGACTAGTGCAGAAGGCCATCCATGATGTATATTACCATAGAATTTCTGCATTTTGAAGCAGGTATCATTATTAAAGGTAGAGTCTACACTTTAGTCACCTTAAAGTCTTACTTTAGATTAAGCTGCAAATATCCTACTGCAGCCCTTTCTATATCATGTAGCAGTAACACTAAAAAAGCTATTTAAAATGTCTATTGTTTCTGGTCACTTTGAAATGGCAGCCAAGCTCCGCCCACTGATGACATCACGATCTGGGATGCATTAAAGGCTTCACTAGTTACAAAAGACTCACTAATTGGATTCAAAAGACTGCCAGTGCTATTCAGCAGAGAGCCTAGATGTAGCCCAGATTGTGATGTTATCAGTGGGAGGAGCTTGGCAGCCATTTCAAAGTGACCAGAAACAATATTCATTTTAAAATAACTGTTTTACTGTTAGTGCTGCTTGATATAGAAAGTGTGCAGGAAGCTATTTTCAGCTTAATCGATTTTAAGATGACTAAGGTGTAGACTGTCCCTTTAATGTTATCACATTTTTAAGAAACATAAAAATATATTGCATGAACATTAATGCATCAGTTCCATTGCTTCATTTGTAAAATTAACGTATTTCTTTACTGTACATTACTTTTGTAAAAAAAGAAGAAAATGTAAGGTTTCTACCATCTGCTGTTATTTAGCCCTAGCCCAAGCATCCACATAACTTTGCTACAGCAAGCAGTTGTGGGAGAATGTTGTGCATTGTACAGAACTTCTCTGATGATGCATTTTCTTATTGGCTGTATTGATCTTTCCCTTTTTTAAAACAAAATAAGACGACTCAGAATTGATCAATTGTGCTACCCCCTTCCCCCAAAAAAGGATTAAGAAAAGTTTGCATTTCAGTTGTTAACTGAAGCAATAAACATGTATTAGCAAGAATGCTTCTAGTTAAAGCTATCACCGTTTCACTAATAACTTGTATTGAGAATTGGACATACAGAATATGGTTCATATGTGACCCTGCATTCAGACAAGATTGTTTCATTAACATAGCAAATGCTGAACTGTAAGTGCCACATTCATGTTTACATTACTTCCATGTCCTTTTTAATATTAAGGGCTACAAGATTACAAGCGGAGCGCTAATTTATTGTGCACCCGCAAGCAGGCAAATTTGCCCATTTGCGGGAGTGCGATCAATAACCAGCCATTACAAATCTCTGGTTAATTTTATAAATGTGCCCCAAATGCACCCAAAATCAAGTGTTAGTAGCTTTTTTTGCAGTTTTTGGGGGCTAAAATCGACGGCTGTGGGTGTTAGAAAGAAAATGTCACTGAAAAGTGCCTTTACATTGCGGTCTATGGGAACTATGTGTGTGTGTTAATGTACAGTATAGGCTTATATACATATATATTTGTAATATTTGTAATATATATGTACAGTATAGGCTTATATACATATATATTTGTAATATTTGTAATATATATGTACAGTATAGGCTTATATACATATATATTTGTAATATTTGTAATATATATGTACAGTATAGGCTTATATACATATATATTTGTAATATTTGTAATATATATGTACAGTATAGGCTTATATACATATATATTTGTAATATTTGTAATATATATGTACAGTATAGGCTTATATACATATATATTTGTAATATTTGTAATATATATGTACAGTATAGGCTTATATACATATATATTTGTAATATTTGTAATATATATGTACAGTATAGGCTTATATACATATATATTTGTAATATTTGTAATATATATGTACAGTATAGGCTTATATACATATATATTTGTAATATTTGTAATATATATGTACAGTATAGGCTTATATACATATATATTTATGTGTTAATATGTGTATATACACATAGTAACACATAAATATATATGCATATCAGCATATATATTTACACTTTGCTGCCATCACTGCATTTCTTACCCCCTTCACTGCGTGAGGTTCTCATGCCGCGTCTCACGCCATGAGAACGAGGCTCCCATAGGAGCCTATGGAAGCACCCACTCATGAGCCAATGCTTCCCAGCAATACCAATGTGAGCCTGTGTTCGCATTGCTGTCAACTTGTAATACCAGCGCACATTAGCGTGCGCTGACATTACTCAGTGTATCACTAATATCGCTTACATGAAAGGGATATTTAGCGCACCACTTGTAATCTGGCTCTAACTGTTTTATGCAGATGGTTTATTAGAAAACACATTACTTTATCACCTTGAATTATTTTATTTCACAAAGTAAGTTATTCTTTTAAGAAAATAGTCATTAATGTTAATTTTTGATGGGATTTTGTATAGAAGATAATATAACACTAAATTATCCAGTTGGTTTCACTTACCTATACTGAAAGTTGCTTCTAGTATAACATCATACATAATTAAGCTTCACTTGATAGTGTTAGCATTGTCTAAATTGACTTAAAATAGAGGATTGCCAAGAGAGCTACAAAACGCTAAAAAGTATTTTATATGGTGGAGTAGATTCATTATTATGTGCTAGATCTCTCCATATTTAGGTAAGTATGGTCCATATAATTGTCCTCAGCTTTTCATAATTTGGTGAATATGGTCCATATAATTAGTGTAATTTACAGAAAATATTCTACACTTCTAAGTTATTACTTAAAGGGATATGAAACTCAAACATTTTCTTTTGCTTCGTTCCCCTGGTATTCTTTGTCAAAGAGAGAACTAGGTGGGCAACTGGAGCACTACATGACAGGAAATAGTGCTGCCATCTAGTGCTCTTGCAAATGGATAACATTCTTGCAAAACTGCTTTCATATAGTTCTACAGATATGTGCCTGCTCCCGAGCTTACATCCCTGCTTGTCAACAAAAGATACCAAGATAATGAAGAAAATTAGATAATAGAAGTAAATTGGAAGATTGTTTAAAAATGGAAGCTCTGAATCATGAAAGAAGCGTTTTGGACCAGATTACAAGTGGAGCGCTAAATATTGCTTTCTCCAACATTGGTGTGTCCGGTCCACGGCGTCATCCATTACTTGTGGGAAATATTCTCCCCCACAGGGAAAGGCAAGGAGAGCACACAGCAAGAGCTGTCCATATAGCTCCCCCTCTGGCTCCGCCCCCCAGTCATTCTCCTTGCCGCTCTGAACAAGTAGCATCTACCACGGGGATGGCGAGGAGTTTGTGGTGTTAGTTGTAGTTTTTTATTCTTCTATCAAGAGTTTGTTATTTTAAAATAGTGCTGGCTTGTACTATTTACTCTATAACAGAAAAGTGATGAAGATTTCTGTTTAAGAGGGCTATGATTTTAGCACCAGTAACTAAAATCCATTACTGTTATCACGCAGGACTGTTGAAACAAGAGAACTTCAGTTGGGGGTAACAGTTTGCAGACTCATCTGCTTCAGGTATGACTAGTCTCCTAACAACACAGGCTAATGCTAGATGACAGTCATATTTCCCCTCAGGGGAAAAGGTAAGCCATTTTTCTTTCACCTCAGCAAAAAAGATAACAGGCTTCCCCTTTTTGTTTTTTATGCTGGTAGACACTGTTAGGGGCAAAATCGATTGGTTTTTATTACAATATTATACCATTTGAAATATTTTATAAGCTCACATACACTGGGGAACGTTTTTTATTGATCTGGCTTGTTTTAGACACCTAAATCTAGTCAGGAAGGCCCCTTCACTCTAGTGTGCTGAGGGAGGAAGCCTCATGTTGGTGCTTCAGCTGCACAGTTGATTTACAAGGCAGTGCATGCAGATTCATGTGAGAGGGTCCTGTGGTTCAGAAAGTGACTCCAAAAGGCTTTTTTCTGTGAATGGTGACCCCTAAGGAAGGTAAAAAGCTGCAGCAAGGCTGTAGCTGGGATTGTGGTGTATAAAAACGGTTAAATCCAACAATTAGCTCTGGTTTGCTTGTTTTAAGAGCTAGAGTCTCCATATTTGCTGTGCAATACTTTCTAAGCACTAAGACACTGGGGTCCAAATTTCAGAAAAATCGGATATTGCCTTCATAGTTTTTTGAACATTCAGAAATAAATGTGTCATTTTATTATTTAAAGAGACAGTAACGTTTTTGTTTAAAATCGTTTTTATTGCATTGTTTGCCTGCCTAAATCTGTTTAACATGTCTGTTCCCTCAGATAACCTATGTTCTGTGTGTATAGAGACAAATGTGGTTCCCCCTTCGAGTGTTTGTGATAATTGCGCCATAGCGTCCAAACAAAATCAGGACAGCTCTGTTATTTTTCATAATGTTGCCCAAGATGATTTATCTAATGAAGGTAGTGGGGATAGCTCTACATCCTCTCCTTCTGTGTCTACACCAGCTTTGCCCGCGCAGGCGACACCTAGCGCGCCAGTGCTTATTTCTATGCAACAATTATCAGCAGTAGTGGATAATTCTATAGCAAATCTTTTATCCAAACTGCCAGCTTTTCAGAGAAAGCGTGATTGTTCAGTTTTAAATACAGATAAAAAGGATGAACAATCAGACGCTGACGATGCCTTATCTATTTTACCCTCGCATCAATCGGAATTGGCTGTAAGGGAAGGGCTGTCTGAGGGTGAAATTTCAGATTCAGGAAAAATTTCTCAACAGGCAGAACCTGATCTAGTGGCATTTAAGTTTAAACTAGAACATCTCCGCGCTTTGCTTAAGGAGGTATTAGCTACTCTGGATGACTGTGATTCCATGGTAGTACCAGAGAAGTTGTGCAAATTGGACAAATTTTTAGCGGTCCCAGTGCACGATGACGCTTTTCCAATACCTAAGAGGGTAGCGAACATAGTGGAAAAGGAGTGGGAGAAGCCAGGTGTACCCTTTGCCCCACCTCCTATATTTAAGAAAATGTTTCCCATAGTAGACCCTAGAAGGGACGCATGGCAAACGGTCCCGAAGGTTGAGGGAGCTGTTTCAACACTAGCGAAGCGCACAACTATTCCTATAGAGGACAGCTGCGCTTTCAAAGATCCTATGGATAAAAAATTGGAAGGATTGCTTAAAAAGATTTTTGTTCAGCAAGGGTTCATCCTTCAGCCAGCTACGTGTGTTATTACTGTCACTTCAGCGGCGTCCTTTTGGTTCGAAGAACTAGAAAGGTCGCTCCAGAAAGAGACTTCCTATGAAGAAGTCATGGACAGAATTCACGCATTAAAGTTAGCTAATTCCTTTATATTAGATGCCGCCTTTCAAATAACGAAATTGGCGGCGAAAAACTCAGGTTTTGCTATAGTAGCGCGGAGGGCGCTTTGGCTAAAATCCTGGTCGGCAGATGTGTCGTCCAAGACTAAGTTACTGAATATTCCTTTCAAGGGTAAGACCCTTTTTGGGCCGGAATTGAAGGAAATTATTTCAGACATCACTGGGGGTAAGGGCCATGCCCTCCCACAGGATAGGCCTTTTAAGGCTAAGAACAAGTCTAATTTTCGTTCCTTTCGCAATTTCAGGAACGGACCGGCTAATAACTCCACTGCCGCTAGACAAGAAGGTAACGCGGCCCAGCCTAAACCCGCTTGGAAGCCCATGCAAGGCTGGAACAAGGGTAAACAAACCAAGAAACCTGCTGCTGCTACCAAGACAGCATGAAGGGGTAGCCCCCGATCCGGGACCGGATCTGGTAGGGGGCAGACTATCTCTCTTCGCTCAGGCTTGGGAAAGAGATGTTCTAGATCCCTGGGCACTAGAGATAGTTTCCAAGGGATACCTGTTAGAATTCAAGGGACTTCCTCCAAAGGGAAGGTTCCACCTGTCTCGCTTATCTTCAGACCAGATAAAGAAACAGGCATTCTTACATTGTGTAAGAGACCTATCAAAGATGGGAGTGATAAACCCAGTCCCCTCCGGGGAACAAGGTCTAGGTTTTTACTCAAACCTGTTTGTGGTTCCCAAAAAAGAGGGAACTTTCAGGCCAATTCTGGATTTAAAGATATTAAACAAGTTCCTCAGAGTTCCATCCTTCAAGATGGAAACCATTCGGACAATCTTACCGACAATCCAGCAGGGTCAATTTTTGACTACCGTGGATCTAAAGGATGCGTATCTGCATATCCCAATCCACAAATCTCATCATCAGTTCCTGAGGTTCGCCTTTCTGGACAAACATTACCAGTTTGTGGCTCTTCCATTCGGTTTAGCCACCGCTCCCAGAATTTTCACAAAGGTGCTAGGGTCCCTTCTAGCGGTCCTAAGGTCGAGGGGCATCGCTGTAGCACCTTATCTAGACGACATCCTAATCCAAGCGTCGTCCCTTTCCAAAGCGAGGGCTCATACAGACATTGTGTTGGCCTTTCTCAGATCTCACGGGTGGAAGGTGAACATAGAAAAAAGTTCACTGTCACCGTCCACAAGGGTTCCTTTTCTGGGAACAATAATAGATTCTGTGGAAATGAAGATCTTTCTCACAGAAGTCAGAAAGGCAAAGCTTCTAAAAGCTTGTCGAGTTCTTCATTCTATTCCTCAACCTTCCATAGCTCAATGCATTGAAGTAATAGGACTAATGGTCGCAGCAATGGATGTGGTTCCTTTTGCTCGAATTCCTCTAAGACCATTACAGCTATGCATGCTCAATCAGTGGAATGGGGACTATACAGACTTGTCTCCCCAAATTCAAGTAGACCAGGTAACCAGGGACTCACTTCTCTGGTGGTTGACCCAGGATCACCTGTCTCAGGGAATGAGTTTCCGCAGACCGGAGTGGGTCATCGTCACGACCGACGCCAGCCTCTTGGGGTGGGGCGTGGTCTGGGACTCCCTGAAAGCTCAGGGCCTATGGTCGCGGGAAGAGTCGCTTCTCCCGATAAACATTTTGGAACTAAGAGCTATATTCAATGCGCTCCTGGCTTGGCCTCAGCTAGCGGAAGCCAGGTTCATAAGATTTCAGTCGGACAACATAACGACTGTTGCGTACATCAATCATCAGGGGGGAACAAAGAGTTCCCTAGCGATGAAGGAAGTAACCAAGATAATCCAATGGGCAGAGAATCACTCCTGCCATCTATCTGCTATTCACATCCCAGGAGTAGACAACTGGGAGGCGGACTATTTGAGTCGTCAGACTTTCCATCCGGGGGAGTGGGAACTCCATCCGGAGGTCTTTGCTCAGTTAACCCAATTATGGGGCATTCCAGACATGGATCTAATGGCGTCCCGTCAGAACTTCAAGATACTTTGCTACGGGTCCAGATCCAGGGATCCCAAGGCGACTCTAGTGGATGCATTAGTGGCGCCTTGGTTGTTCAACCTAGCATATGTGTTTCCACCGTTTCCTCTCCTTCCCAGGCTCATAGCCAGGATCAAACAGGAGAAGGCCTCTGTGATTCTGATAGCTCCTGCGTGGCCACGCAGGACTTGGTATGCAGACCTGGTGAATATGTCATCGGCTCCACCATGGAAGCTACCTTTGAGACAGGATCTTCTAGTACAAGGTCCATTCTAACATCCAAATCTAGTTTCTCTGCAGCTGACTGCTTGGAAATTGAACGCATGATTTTATCCAAGCGTGGGTTTTCAAATTCTGTGATAGATACTCTGGTCCAAGCCAGAAAACCTGTGACTAGAAAGATTTACCATAAAATATGGAAAAGATATATCTGTTGGTGTGAATCCAAAGGATTCTCCTGGAGTAAGATTAAAATTCCAAAGATTCTCTCCTTTCTCCAAGAAGGTTTGGATAAAGGGTTGTCAGCTAGTTCTCTAAAAGGACAGATTTCTGCATTATCCGTCTTGTTGCACAAATGACTGGCAGCTTTGCCAGATGTACAAGCTTTTTGTTCAGGCTTTGGTTAGAATCAAGCCTGTTTACAGACCCATGACTCCTCCTTGGAGTCTAAATTTAGTTCTTTCAGTTCTTCAAGGGGTTCCGTTTGAACCTTTACATTCCATAGATATTAAGTTATTATCTTGGAAAGTTCTGTTTTTGGTTGCTATTTCTTCTGCTAGAAGAGTTTCTGAATTATCTGCTTTGCAGTGTAATCCACCATATCTGGTTTTTCATTCAGATAAGGTTGTTTTGCGTACTAAGCCTGGTTTTCTTCCAAAAGTTGTTTCCAACAAGAACATCAACCAGGAAATAGTTGTTCCTTCTTTGTGTCCGAATCCAGTTTCAAAGAAGGAACATTTATTACACAATTTAGATGTTGTTCGTGCTTTAAAGTTCTATTTAGAAGCAACAAAAGATTTTAGACAAACCTCATCTTTGTTTGTCGTTTACTCTGGTAAGAGGAGAGGTCAAAAAGCTACTGCTACCTCTCTCTCTTTCTGGCTGAAAAGCATTATCCGCTTGGCTTATGAGACTGCCGGACGGCAGCCTCCTGACCGTATCACAGCTCACTCTACTAGGGCTGTGGCTTCCACATGGGCCTACAAGAACAAGGCTTCTGTTGACCAGATATGTAAGGCAGCGACTTGGTCTTCTCTGCACACTTTTGCCAAATTCTACAAATTTGATACTTTTGCTTCTTCGGAGGCTATTTTTGGGAGAAAGGTTTTGCAAGCCGTGGTGCCTTCCGTTTAGGTAACCTGATTTGCTCCCTCCCTTCATCCGTGTCCTAAAGCTTTGGTATTGGTTCCCACAAGTAATGGATGACGCCGTGGACCGGACACACCAATGTTGGAGAAAACAGAATTTATGCTTACCTGATAAATTACTTTCTCCAACGGTGTGTCCGGTCCACGGCCCGCCCTGGTTTTTTAATCAGGTTGAAATTTTTTTCTTTATACACTACAGTCACCACGGCACCCTATAGTTTCTCCTTTTTCTCCTAACCGTCGGTCGAATGACTGGGGGGCGGAGCTAGAGGGGGAGCTATATGGACAGCTCTTGCTGTGTGCTCTCCTTGCCTTTCCCTGTGGGGGAGAATATTTCCCACAAGTAATGGATGACGCCGTGGACCGGACAAGTAATTTATCAGGTAAGCATAAATTCTGTTTTTGTGAAATCGATATTTGAGACCCACTGAGTTATACCAGGCACACTAATGTGTGCTGGTATTATAAGTTGACAACAAAACAAACGTGAGCTCACATTTGAATTGCTTGGAAGCATTGCGCTCGCGAGAGCACTCTTCCATAGGCTCCAATGGGAGCCTTGTTCTCATGTCGACAGACACGGCTTAGAACCTAAGCGCAGTGAAGGAGGTAAGTCGCGCAGCGATGGGCAGCAATTAGAAAATATACCGTATATATGTATATGACTGACTATATACATATATATTTATTTGTTAATATGTGTATATACACATATTAACACATACATATATATGTATATAATCATATACAGACTCCTACAGACCCTTAGCTCCTTTGACCTCTGTGACACTGCTCTTTCCTGGATTCACCTCCTATCTTTCTCACAGGTCTTTTTCTGTGTCATTTGCCGACGACTCCTCCTCTCCAATGCCTCTGTCTGTTGGAGTACCTTAAAGATCTGTTCTGGGTCCTATACTCTTCTCCATCTATACTTCTTTGCTGGGTAAACTTATCAACAGTTATGGCTTCAAATGTCACCTTTATGCTGATGACCCCCAGATCTACCTCTCCACCCCTGCTCTCTCTCCCTCTGTCCTTTCTCATGTCAGCAACTGCTTATCTGATATTTCTTCCTGGATGGCCTCTCACCACCTAAAGATTAACATGTCCAAGACTGAGCTTCTTCTCATCCCCACCTCAACCTCTATGCCGACTTCTGACTTCTCTATCCCTGTTGACGGCATCACCATTTCCCCATCGTCCCAAGTCCGCTGCCTCAGAGTTACACTTGACTCAAATCTATCCTTTGTCTCCCATATCCAATCGCTTTCTACATCCTGCCGCAACCATCTACGCAATATTTCCAAGATTTGCCCTTTTCTGTGCGCTAACACCACAATGCAAATAATCCACTCCCTTGTTATTTCCCGACTTTACTACTGCAATAACCTACTTACTGGCCTTCTTCTTTCCTGCCTCTCCCCCCTTCAATCCATCCTAAATGCCTCTGCCAGGCTGACCCACCTTTCCCGTCGCTCTGTATCTGCTGCACCTCTCTGCGAGTCCCTTCATTGGCTCCCCATTCACAGCAGAATTAAATTCAAAATTCTCACCCTTACATACAAAGCTCTCACCAATGCCGCTCCCCTCTACCTATCCTCTCTCATCAACAAGTATACTCCAGCCTGTTCACTAAGATACAACAATGACCTGCTCCTTGCATCCGCGACTATCACCTCCTCTCATGCTAGACTGCAGGACTTTTTTTCGTGCAGCACCTACCCTTTGGAACACTCCCCGTGCTGTCAGGCTTTGCCCTAATCTTTCTTCCTTTAAATGTTCCCTGAAGACTTTTCTGTTCAGAGAAGCCTACCACCCAACTCAGTAATAAATTAATTTCACTTACCTAACATTTCCCTCATCTAACTCTGCATTAACATCTTTCTCAATCTTTCACAGTCCTCACCTCCTGTTTCTCAACCTCCTACCCTTCTAGATTGTAAGTTCCCACGGTAATAGGGCCCTCAATCCCTCCTGTATGTGTTTTTAAATTGTGTCCTGTCTCTTACAAGTCTTGTATTGTTTTGTTTAAATGAATTGTATCCATGGAAAGCGCTGTGGAATATGTTGGCGCTTCATAAATAAAGTATAATAAATAATAATAATAAAATATATTTACTAGGAATACACAGTAAATGTAGACCGTAATGTAAAGGCACTTTTCAGTGCCCATTTTTTTTTCTAACACACTTCCAACAATTGTACCCCCAAAATACTGCCTAGTGCATTTATTTAGTTAAAAATTAAAAATGCTACATTGTTTTTAATAGAATACACTACACTGTATTTTGGGGGCATTTGGGGCACATTTATAAAATAAACCAGAGATCTGTTCTGCTTGTTAAGTTGTTACTGTTTCAGCAGTATAAACACTAGATTATCAGGGTTCCAACCCTAAACCTGCTCTTATAGGTGGCGGTGGTGCGCATTGCATCAGTGAAGACTTCATGTGTGCCATCCATACAAGCCACTTCTGACTTTTAATGTAAGCATTTTTGCTATTTGGAATACTATTGCAAAAAATGCTTCTATTTAAAATGTAATGCATCAATGCACATTACACTTTTACTTTTCTATCTCTTTAATATGGAACTAGTTACTGATAGTGGTAGATGTTTGGAATTGCTTACCAGAAATGTTGTTAACATTATTTGTGTAGACTATAAAGGAAAGTGCAACCTCTTTACATATCCTATATTATAAAAGACAAGAGTTTGTCTGAAGCCGTCATGCGCAGTTCAGACAAACTCTTGCAGCCGATCGCACGCGCAGGGGGTGAAACAAAGCAGCGCGAGGACCCGGCAGCAGAGATGATCGCACGCGCAGGGGGTGAAACAACGCAGCGCGAGGACCCGGCAGCAGAGATGATCGCACGCAGCGCGAGGACCCGGCAGCAGAGATGATCGCACGCGCAGGGGGTGAAACAACGCAGCGCGAGGACACGGCAGCAGAGATGATCGCATGCGCAGGGGGTGTAACAACGCAGCCCGGCAAGGAGAGAGAGAGAGAGAGAGAGAGAGAGAGAGAGAGAGAGAGAAAATAAAATGAATATAAATATATCACACAACACGGCCCGTGTCAACGGGCTTTAGGACTAGTACTGTATATGAATAGATTTGGTCTTCTAAATATTTGGCTACAAAATAAAGCTATAGATAAAATTAGTATATTCGGTACTCTCTGTATTCTTATCAGCCTTCAAATTCTTTGTTTGTGTATATCTTAGATCATATTTTTCAGCAAATATATATGACAAAGGCTAATGAAACTCTCTGAGTGTTGGGGGAGTAGTAAAAGAAACAAAGTCGTTAATTAAAGCATGTTAATGTTGTTATGGAAACAAACCACAGTGTTTCTGTGTGATCGTGATTTGGCGGTATAGAAACATTTTGAAGTTGCAGCTGCTTATTGTGGGCTTTATGCCAGATTTGGGAATTGTATTGTTGTGTCTATGTTGTGGGATATTTTGCAGGAATTTTACAAACTTTACCAGTTTAAATTTAAAGGTATACTGAACCCAAATGTTTTCTTTTATGATTCAGATAGAGCATGCAATTTTAAGCAACATTCCAATTTAATCCTATTATCAATGTTTCTTCTTTCTCTTGGTATCTTTATTTCAAAAGCAGGAATGAAAGGTTAGGAACTGGCCCATTTTAGGTTCAGCACCTGGGTAACACTTGCTGATTGGTGGCTAAATGCAGCCACCAATCAGCAAGCGCTATCCAGCGTTCCAAGAGGTATCAAGAGAATGAAGAAAAATTGATAATAGGAGTAAATTAAAAAGTTGCTTAAAATTGCATGCTGTATACGAATCATAAAAGAAAAAAATTAGGTTTGGTATCCCTTTATCCCATATACTAGAAGCCTATTAAGGTAAAGTACTAACGTGGTGCTTAGTCACGTACACTATATGGCCAAACGTATGTGGGCACTCCTACTGATTATTAAGTTCATGTGTTTCAGACATATGTATAAACTCTAGCACATAGCCATGAGATCTCCATAGACAAGCATTGGCAGTACAATGGGTCGTACTGAAGAGCTCATTGACTTTAAACGTGGCACTATCATATGATGCACAAGTAAGATTGTGAAATGTATGCCCTGCTAGATCAGCCCTGATCAACTGTAAGTGCTATTATTGCAAAGTGGCAGCTCTAGGAGCAACAACAATTCAGCCATAAAATGGTAGACCATGCAGACTTACACAGCATGAACGCCGAGTGTTGTAGTATGTACCATGAAAAAATAAACTATCAATTGTTGCATCACTTATTAAAGAGTTTTAAACTGCCTCTGGAAGAACTGTGCATTGGGAGTTTCATTAAATGGGCTAAGCAGCTGTACACAAACCTCACACCAACATGCGCAATGCAAGTGGCGGCTGGATTGGCGTAAAGCATGCCGTTACTGGACTCTGGAGCAGCAATGGAAACGTTTTCTTTGGAGTGATGAATCACGCTTCACAGGGTATGTCAGATACCAGGAGAATGCTACCTACCAGAATTCACACTCTAAAGTTTGGTGGAGAAGAAATAATGGTCTGGGAATATTTTCAGGGTTTGGGCTAGACCTCTAAGTTCCAGTTAAGGGGCATCTTAATGGTACAGGATACAAAATAATTTTAGACAATTGGGTGCTTCCAGCATTCCCTTTCCTGTTTCAGCATGACTGTGCCCCTGTGTACAAAGTGAGGTCCATGAAGACATGGTTTAATGAGTTTGGTGTGGAGGAACTTGAGTGGCCTGCACAGAGCCCGAGCTCAACACCATTAAACACCTTTGGGATGAATTAGAATGCCAATTGCGAGCCAAACCTGGTAGTTTAACATCAGTGCCTGACCTCACAAATGCTCTTTTGGCTGGATTAGGAACAAATGACCACAGACAAACTCCAAAATGTTGTGTAAAGCCTTCCCAGTAGGGTGGCAGCTGTTGTATCCACTATGGGGGGGGACTCCATATTAACACCCATGGTTTTGGTATGTCCAACAAGCTCAAATAGTTGTGATGGTCAGATGGCCACATTCTTTTGGCCATATATAGTGTATATGTATATAAAGTTGTCTATTTTTACATGAATAGCTTTGAGGATACACAGAATTTAATTTACCTCCAAGGATCCAGTATGCATGTTTCACCCTTGCATAATTTAAATTCAGTCTCCAGATCTCGCCTCAGTCATACCTTTTTCCCCAGAAATCAAAGGCTGTGGACGGTGCTCAAATTGTAATTGCCAATTGTGGCGCTTTTCCTGAGTGCACTCTGACTTGACTCAATAAACTTTTTTAACATTCCTTTGGGAGGTTGAATAATCTAATTGTGAACATACAGTAAATATGCATACATTATTATGAAAACAAAAAAGATATTAAACATTTAGAACAATGCAGAAGAATGCATAGAATTTATTATTAATACAGTCCTCTTCCTGTAACAAATGAAAGTGGATTGGATTAAAAGGATATGGACATAGGGGGGTAGTTATCAAGCCGTCTACTTTTCTGGCTTCGCCGGCCCAATACGTCCGCCTAAGCTCGCCTACCTTCGCCGCCGCGGACCTTGAATACGTTCGCCTAAGTTATCAAATAAAGCTGTCAAAAAGCCGCGGGGCGATGAGCAGCGGACTGTGACAGTTATCACTCATCCGATCTCGCTGCCCTTCGGCTTTTTCCCAGCTTTATTGCTAGCCTGTCACTAAGCACTCACACTAAACTACACTGTTCTACCCCCTATACCGGCGCCCCCGGAGGCCCCCGCAACTAAATAAAGTTACTAACCCCTAAACCGCCGCTCCTAGACCCCGCCGCAAGTCTTATAAATGTATTAACCCCTAAACCGCCGCTCCTAGACCCCGCCGCAAGTCTTATAAATGTATTAACCCCTAAACCGCCGCTCCTAGACCCCGCCGCAAGTCTTATAAATGTATTAACCCCTAAACCGCCGCTCCCGGACACCGCTGCCACCTACATTATACCTAGTAACCCCTATCCTGCCCCCCCTATACCGTCGCCCTCTATTATAAAATTATTAACCCCTATCCTGCTGATCCCGCACCTCTCCGCAACTAAATAAATAGTTTAACCCCTAAACCGCCGCTCCATGAACCCGCCGCAACCTATAATACATTTATTAACCCCTATCCTGCCCCCCACTACGCCGCCGCCACTGTAATAAAATGATTAACCCCTAAACCTAAGTCTAACCCTAACCATAACGCCCCCCTAACTTAAATATTAATTAAATACATCTAAATAAATTAACTCTTATTAACTAAATGAATCCTATTTAAAACTAAATACTTACTTATAAAATAAACCCTAATATAGCTACAATATAAATAATAATTATATTCTAGCTATCTTAGGATTTATATTTATTTTACAGGTACCTTTCAATTTATTTTAACCATGTACAATAACTATTAAATAGTTATTAACTATTTAATAGCTTACCTAGCTAAAATAAACTGAAATTAACCTGTAAAATAAAAACTAACCTAAGTTACAATTACACCTAACACTACACTATACTTTAATAAATTATTCCTATTTAAAACTAAATACTTACCTGTAAAATAAACCCTAAGATAGCTACAATATAAATAATAATTATATTCTAGCTATCTTAGGATTTATATTTATTTTACAGGTAACTTTGTATTTATTTTAGCTAGTTAGAATAGTTATTAAATAGTTATTAACTATTTAATAACTACCTAGCTAAAAGAAATACAAAATTACCTGTAAAATAAATCCTAACCTAAGTTACAATTAAACCTAATACTACACTATCATTAAATTAACTAAATAAACTACCTACAAATAACTACAATGAAATACAATTACATAAACTAACTAAAGTACAAAAAATAAAAAAAGCTAAGTTACAAAAAATAAAAAATTAAGTTACAAACATGTTAAAAATATTACAACAATTTTAAGCTACTTACACCTAATCTAAGCCCCCTAATAAAATAACAAAGCCCCCCAAAATAAAAAAAATCCCTACCCTATTCTAAATTACATAAATTTCAAAGCTCTTTTACCTTACCAGCCCTTAAAAGGGCCATTTGTGGGGGCATGCCCCAAAAAGTTCAGCTCTTTTGCCTGTAAAAGAAAAATACAACCCCCCCCCCCAACATTAAAACCCACCACCCACATATCCCTAATCTAACCCAAACCCCCCTTACAAAAACCTAACACTAATCCCCTGAAGATCATCCTACCTTGAGTCGTCTTCACTCAGCCGAGCCACCGATGGAACTGAAGAGGACATCCGGAGCGGAAGAAGTTAATCCTCCAAGCGGCGCTGAAGAAATCTTCCATCCGATGAAGTCATCATCCAGGCGGCGCTGAAGAAGTCTTCGATCCGGCCGATGTCATCTTCAAAGAGGCGCTGAAGAGGTCCTCTATCCGGGCGAAGTCATCTTCCAAGCCGGGTCTTGAATCTTCCTTCCGCCGACGCGGAACCACCTTCTTCACCGACGGACTACGACGAATGACGGCTCCTTTAAGGGACGTCATCCAAGATGGCGTCCCCTCAATTCCGATTGGCTGATAGGATTCTATCAGCCAATCGGAATTAAGGTAGGAAAATCTGATTGGCTGATGGAATAAGCCAATCAGATTCAAGTTCAATCCGATTGGCTGATCCAATCAGCCAATCAGATTGAGCTCGCATTCTATTGGCTGATCGGAACAGCCAATAGAATGCGAGCTCAATCTGATTGGCTGATTCCATCAGCCAATCAGATTTTTCCTACCTTAATTCCGATTGGCTGATAGAATCCTATCAGCCAATCGGAATTGAGGGGACGCCATCTTGGATGACGTCCCTTAAAGGAGCCGTCATTCGTCGTAGTCCGTCGGTGAAGAAGGTGGTTCCGCGTCGGCGGAAGGAAGATTCAAGACCCGGCTTGGAAGATGACTTCGCCCGGATAGAAGACCTCTTCATCTCCTCTTTGAAGATGACATCGGCCGGATCGAAGACTTCTTCAGCGCCGCCTGGATGATGACTTCATCGGATGGAAGATTTCTTCAGCGCCGCTTGGAGGATTAACTTCTTCCGCTCCGGATGTCCTCTTCAGTTCCATCGGTGGCTCGGCTGAGTGAAGACGACTCAAGGTAGGATGATCTTCAGGGGATTAGTGTTAGGTTTTTGTAAGGGGGGTTTGGGTTAGATTAGGGGTATGTGGGTGGTGGGTTTTAATGTTGGGGGGGGGTTGTATTTTTCTTTTACAGGCAAAAGAGCTGAACTTTTTGGGGCATGCCCCCACAAATGGCCCTTTTAAGGGCTGGTAAGGTAAAAGAGCTTTGAAATGTATGTAATTTAGAATAGGGTAGGGATTTTTTTTATTTTGGGGGGGTTTGTTATTTTTTTATTAGGGGGCTTAGATTAGGTGTAAGTAGCTTAAAATTGTTGTAATATTTTTAACATGTTTGTAACTTAATTTTTTATTTTTTGTAACTTAGCTTTTTTTATTTTTTGTACTTTAGTTAGTTTATGTAATTGTATTTCATTTTAGTTATTTGTAGGTAGTTTATTTAATTAATTTAATGATAGTGTAGTATTAGGTTTAATTGTAACTTAAGTTAGGATTTATTTTACAGGTAATTTTGTATTTCTTTTAGCTAGGTAGTTATTAAATAGTTAATAACTATTTAATAACTATTCTAACTAGCTAAAATAAATACAAAGTTACCTGTAAACTAAATATAAATCCTAAGATAGCTATAATATAAGTATTAATTACATTGTAGCTATCTTAGGGTTTATTTTGCAGGTAAGTATTTATTTTTAAATAGGAATAATTTATTAAAGTATAGTGTAGTGTTAGGTGTAATTGTAACTTAGGTTAGGATTTATTTCACAGGTACATTTCTCTTTATTTTAGCTAGGTAAGCTATTAAATAGTTAATAACTATTTAATAGCTATTGTACATGGTTAAAATAAATTGAAAGGTACCTGTAAAATAAAAATAAATCCTAAGATAGCTAGAATATAATTATTATTTATATTGTAGCTATATTAGGGTTTATTTTAAAGGTAAGTATTTAGTTTTAAATAGGATTCATTTAGTTAATAAGAGTTAATTTATTTAGATGTATTTAATTAATATTTAAGTTAGGGGGCGTTAGGGTTAGGGTTAGACTTAGGTTTAGGGGTTAATAATTTTATTACAGTGGCGGCGGCGTAGTGGGGGGCAGGATAGGGGTTAATAAATTTATTATAGGTGGCGACGGTGTAGGGGGGGCAGATTAGGGGTTAATACATTTAATATAGGTTGCGGCGGGTTCAGGGAGCGGCGGTTTAGGGGTTAATACATTTATTATAGTTGCGGTGGGCTCCGGGAGCGGCGGTTTAGGGGTTAATATGTATAGAGTAGCTTGCGGTGGGCTCCGGGAGCGGCGGTTTAGGGGGTAATAACTTTATTTAGTTGCGGCGGTGTAGGGGGGGTCAGATTAGTGGTGTTTAGACTCGGGGTACATGTTAGGGTGTTAGGTGTAGACAGCTCCCATAGAAATCAATGGGATGTCTGTCAGCAGCGAACTTGTACTTTCGCTATGTTCAGACTCCCATTGATTCCTATGGGATCCGCCGCCTCCAGGGGTGGCGGATTGAAAACCAGGTACGCTGGGCCGCAAAAGTGCCGAGCGTACCTGCTAGTTTTTTGATAGCTAGCAAAAGTAGTGAGAATGTGCCGCACTTGTGTGCGGAACATCTGGAGTGACGTAAGAATCGATCTGTGTCGGACTGAGTCCGGCGGATCGAAGCTTACGTCACAAAATTCTACTTTTGCCGGTCTCGAGCCTTTGATAACTAAGGCGAATCAGCCTCGCCACAAATACGCTGCGGAATTCCAGCGTATTTGAGGTTGACGACTTGATAACTACCCCCCATGGAGTGTAATGCAAAATTAAAGGACCAGTCAATGTTCTTATTAATGTTACACAATGCTGCCTTATGTGCAGCTTTATGTAACATTAAACTAATGGTGTCTGTACTGATAATTCCCAGTCTACCTTACGGGCACATCTGCTCTACAGTAACAGACATTTAGTAGTGCAGTGTAGGCATTTTAAGTCCTGATTCCCAGGAGCAGCTAAGCAGCCACCTACTTTGTATAATAGGAAATCTAGCCCTGAGAAATGATTACTCACGTATGAAAAATGTTACATTTTATTATTGTATTTTAATAAAAGTGGAAGTAATACCGTATGACACACTTTCATTTGGGCTAATACTATTTTACACAATTGTGAGTGAAACAAAACGGCCTGACAGTATTTGGAATATAGACAAAAACAAATGGAATTCAAAGATTTTTGAAGGAAGACTGGGATGACTTTCTTGTTGTCTCTGAGGAATGAACAGCACCTAAATAACTTGTTAGCTTGTTAGATAATTAATCTTTATGTTTGTTTTTTTACTTTTTTAGGTAATATTACAATCATTTCTGAATTCTGTGATTATACCATTTTAAAAAGTTTCCAATTTACTTCTATTATTAAATTTGCTTTATTCCCATAATATTTTTGTGTTGAAGAGATACCTAGGTAGGCATCTAAAGAACTACACGGCAGGAAATAGTGCTGCCACCTAGTGCTCTGGTCTTGCATATGGATAACATTCTTGTAAAACTGCTGCCATATAGTGCACCAGAAATGAGCCGGCTCCTACGCATATCTCCCTCCTTTTCAACAAAAGATACCAAGAGAACAAAGAAAAATTGATAATAGAAGTACATTAAAATGTTTAAAATCACATGATCTACCTGAAACATGATTTTTTTTTTAAAATTTCATATCCCTTTAAATTACAGGACAATAAGGCAAAATGAATAATGAAAGTATGTTGCAAAGTTGTTTTACTATGTATAGACATTTTATTACTACAATTCTTACTGCCTCTTTACTAGTTTTGAACCTGCATTTACTAATTCTAAACCTGCATTACATTGTTATGATCTATGTAAAGTGATATCACTTAAAGGGACATAAAACCCCAAAAAGCATTTCATGATTTAGGTAGAACATACAATTTTAAACAGCTTTTCAGTTTACTTCTTTTATCAAATTTGATTAATTCACTTGGTATCATTTGTTGAAGGAGCAACGATTCAATGAAAATCAGTATATATATATATATATATATATATATATATGCAGCTACCAATCAGCAGCTAGAACCTAGGTTCTTTGCTGATCCTGAGCTTTCCTAGATAAACCTTTCAGCAAAGGATAACAAGAGAGGAAGCAAATTAAATAATAGAAGTACAGTAAATTGTATGTTCTACCTAAATCATGAAATAAAAAAAATTGGGTTTCATGTCCCTTTAAAATTCATCCTGTATATGAAATTATGTACTTGATTGAAAGAAAATATAATTGTCCTTATTTTAGAAGGAAAAATATTTTTTTTGGGTGGTTATTGACTATCTCACTAATCGATACAGGTTAGAAGAAGCTGTCTCCAGAGTTACCATCTATACATTCTCGATGTTTGCAATACTGATAATTTAGAAAGAATATTCATAAAATGATTCATGTAAAGTTGCTGAAGGCCAAAAGCGATGAGTATTTTCATTTTAGTTTTCAATCTGGTAATAAAAACATTTTTATAGGGTGGTATAATGAGATCAATACCTTAAAATGATCTGAGAAAATGCACTGTGCTGCTTTGTCTTACAATATATATTGCAATGGTCATATTTGCTTGTCCTACAACCTCCTGATCTCTGGAGTTAACTAGCCTCCAGTGTACACAGCATTCCAAACCAGGTTCTGCTGGATGAACTGAACCGCTGAATGCAACATCTTTGCCCCCTGTTCTTTTCTGAATTAGAAAAGCTGCCCAAGCTTATTTAAATGCTAATACACTGCCATCTGCTCCTTTGGTATGACAGTGCACTGGGCCATGTGACACCAATTATTATAATTGTGAGCTTTTCATCAGCTCAGGCATAGTGTCGCACAAACAGGCCAGCATCTGCTCCTCTGTACCTGCACCCCCACACCCACTAGGACTGAAGGTATCAGCAATATAGTCTCTCTGCCAATCACAAGTCACTATGGCAGCACAGACGTGATTAGATTATTACCCCTCCATTTAACTGCCATGCTGTCAGATCATTAGAAAAAAATACCTGCATCATGTCACAATAAATATGTGTAGATATACAAACATATATATATATTTATTTAATCATATATTATGTGCCACAAACTGCAGCCTTTTTTCTGCTACAAGGTGGCCTATCTATCAAGCTCCGAATGGAGCTTGATGGCCCGTGAGGCTCGCCATAAACAGCAGTTATGAAGCAGCGGTCACAAAGACCGCTACTCCATAACCTGTCCACCTGCTCTGAGCAGGCGGACAGACATCACCGGAAATCAACCCGATCGAGTACGATCGGGTTGATTGACACCCCCCTGCTGGCGGCTCATTGGCCGAGAGTCTGCAGGGGGCGGCATTGCACCAGCAGCTCTTGTGAGCTGCTGGCGCAATGCTGAATACGGCGAGCGTATTGCTCGCCCGTATTCAGCGAGGTCTGGCGGACCTGATCCGCACTGTCGGATCAGGTCCGCCAGACTTTCTTAAATAGGGGCCATAGTGTATAGGTACACAACACACACACATAATTACACACAATTAAAAGGAGATACATGTGCAAACATAAATACGTAGCTTTTTTTTAATACATAAACTGCACTAGGCAGTTATGGTAGGGTGTTAGAAAAAGAACAGCACTAAAAAGTGCCTTTAAATTGCTGTCTATAGGAACTGTGTGTTCCCATAGACCGCAATGTAAATATATATGTATATGATTATATACTGTACATATATATTTATGTATATACACATATTAACACATATATATATTTATATACATATATATTTAAAAAATGCTGCCCATCGCTGCACGACTTACCCTCTTCCCTGCGCGAGGTCTGTGACAACATCAGAACGAGGCTCCCATAGGAGCCTATGGAAGCAAGCTCACGTTCACATTGCGATTAATTTGTAATGTGCGCTGGTATTACAGAGTGGTGTGCTAATGACGCTTGCATGCAGTGACAGCGCTCCTCTTGTAATCTGGCCCTTACTCTGTGCAGACAACAATTGTAAGCTGCAGAAACAAAGCACTGGGTAAAAGCAATAAAGCTGTAACATTTAATATATATGTAGCATTCACAACAAGGAATGATCTCTTTTTGAGCCTCCAGGTGTGTAAGTTCATTTTAGTTTGAGATTCGGCCCTCTCGTGCTTCTATAACTTATGATGAATATATACTGTGACATAGATTCTAACTGCTGTCTTATCCTATTTCTAGTTGTAGTGGCTTCATCTAGCAAAAAATGGTACAAGGCATGATAGTGCTTGCCTTATATATGCCTCCAACTACCTTGCTTAGGAGAGTGCATGTTAACATCTTTTCTGTTCATTATTGTAGTCTCATTTTATTATTATTGCATGTCTTCCTTCTATACAACATATTTGTAGTAATATACTGCTTGAGAAAAAACTCTTTCTCTCATTTAAGTTTCATACAGCAAGACTACATTTGATGCCTTACTTTGTCATATATTTTTTATTTTGTTATTTTGAGGCAGTTTAATCATCCTATATTATAAAAGACAAGAGTTTGTCTGAAGCCGTCATGCGCAGTTCAGACAAACACTTGCAGCTGATCGCACGCGCACCCACCCGACAGCAGCGCGAGGACCCGGCAGCACAGCTGATCGCACGCGCAGGGGTGAAACAAAGCAGCGCGAGGACCGGCAAGTGAAGGCGCACAGGAGAGAGAGAGAGAGAGAGAGAGAGAGAGAGAGAGAGAGAGAATTAAATATAACACAACACGGCCCGTGTGAACGGGCTTTAGGACTAGTAATAACATAAAGAGAAAGCACATTACACGTAAGTGTAGATCATTTACAATGTGTATATGTTTAACATATAATACAGTGTACATAACTAGTTATTTTAGAGAATAAAACACCTCAAGTTGGAGCTAGCTGCTGATTAATGCCTGCACACATTTGTCTCTTGTGACTGGCTAACTATATGAGTTCAGCTGGCTGCCAAGGTTCCTTCAGCAAAGGATAACAAGAGAATAAAGGAAATTTGATAATAGAAGTAAATTGGACAATTGATTACAATTTTAAGTTCTATTCTACTCACAAAAGAACATTTTGGGGTTTCCTGCCCCTTTAAATTACAAAGATGTTGATGAGCTAAAGGTTTCATGATAGAAAGATATATATATACAGTATATAAAGAGCTGCAATAAACTCTGTCAATAAAAGTAGATCTGAAGCCTCAAAACTTATAAGCGTAGCATTAAGAGAATAAAATATTATAGACCTCTAAAATTTAACTATCAAACTGGTAAGTTGTCTCATGATTAATGCAACCTGAGATTAATAGATAAATAGCCTTTTGTAGTGACCTAGTTAGTGACTACGTCATGAAAAGAATGGAGTGAGGGACAAAAGCCTTCAGATTGATATAAAGTGGATCTATAGTATTGAGAGCCCTATGTATACACTGCACCAGTCGTAGACAGCTCGGCTACCACCTAGTTTCTCAACCTGCGGTACATATAACCCTGGGGATAGCTGGGGCTTTGATAAGGCATACTCAGTGGCGTGCACTTTCATTATATATTGCCCACATTCTGGGGCATTTTGCATATTTTGTTATCTAATAATATTTATGTGCATTTGGGGGTACTTACAACAAATATTTATGCCTGATGGGGTACTTGCTACAAAAAAGGTGAGAAATACTGGGCTACCAGATACCCCATCAGGGGAGTGGCAAGTAAGATAAGAAAGTTAAGTTATCAATTGAAGAAGTAGCCAGCTGAATAGAAGAATTCTTAAAAGCATTCTAAAGATACAGTGAAAAAAAAATACAAAAACAAATAAAGTGGATAATGTGCCCCAACACACAACTATCATAAAGAACAAATATATGCTAATTGTTATATATAAAGAAAGCTATTAACAACTTAGCATAAGAGTGCCTAATACTTAGAGCTCGATTTATCAATCCATGGCAGACAGAGGCGTACACAGGTTCTGCAGGTTCAGCACATTCGCCCCTGTCCGCCCCAGATCTCCTCCGGCAGACAGCAACCCCTCCGCTTGCCCTCGCACAGCCAATTACAAGTGGGCAGGAGCTGTCAATCTCCCCAGTCGGACGAGACTGGGAGATTTAGTCTGCAGGTTCAGCACATTCGCCCCTGTCCGCCCCAGATCTCCTCTGGCAGGCAGCAACCCCTCCCCTTGCCCACGCACAGCCAATTACACTTGGGCAGGAGCTGTCAATCTCCCCAGTCAGATGAGACTGGGAGATTGAAATTCTCAGAATAAGAGGTGGAGAACAGGGTAGGGGAGCAATGGTCTGATGGCCGCTGCTTGATAAATACAGACTGCAGGCTCTCTTGTGCAAACCTGCAGTCACCGTGAGAAGGGCTTCTTATTCATATCTGGGTAAGATTAGTGGAGTGGGCATTCACTAGGTAAGAACTTATTTTCCCCGCATGGCTCGCACTCGCAGGCTATCAGCAAGTACACAGGTCAGTGTGTATCTGCCACATATAGCATGTGCATATCCATTACAGTACAGCGGTATAATATTTTTATTGAGCTTCTAGGTTACTGTATGTAAGATATTTGGGGAATGCAGCTAAAATTGTACAGAGGTATATATTTAGTCTGCAGGTTCAGCACATTCGCCCCTGTCCGCCCCAGATCTCCTCCGGCAGGCAGCAACCCCTCCCCTTGCCCGCGCACAGCCAATTACACATGGGCAGGAGCTGTCAATCTCCCCAGTCGGACGAGACTGGGAGATTGAAATTCTCCAAATAAGAGGTGGAGAACAGGGTAGGGGAGCAGTGGTCTGATGGCCGCTGCTTGATAAATACAGACTGCAGGTTCTCTTTTGCAAACCTGCAGTCACCGTGAGGAGAAGGGTTTGATAAATCAAGCCCTTAGAGGCATCAGAGTCCCTTAGAAAACTAAACTGGTGACTTACTGATCAAAAATATTTTATTGTAGTGAATTATGAAAAAAGGCTGCCAACATTGTGGGAGCATTAGATGGCAGAGATCTAGTTTGTGTTGCGTCCTTATCCCAAGTTTTGCGAGACTTGAATCAGAGGAAGGAGTCCCAAGTTCTTATTGGATGTAAAGTCCTAGCCACCTGCCACTGTTAGAGAGAGAGGTATGTCCGGCGTGTTGTGGGGCTCCAAAGCAGAGGGGCTAGTGTAAATAAGGTAGGCTGGGAGTATATGCATGCTGACTCCGTCGTTGAAGGGGCGGCTAAATTCCATGTCGCTGTGCTCATTAAAATCTAGCAATGTCCACCTACCATAATTTGAACTGCAAAGACTGTCCTTTGAATGGTGGATTAATTAATATATTTTTATGTGATGTTTTACATGATCTATGGATTGAAAGAGTAAATTACAGCATTTTTTTGTTTTCTTTCTAAGGTGGTGATAATCCACGAAAATCCATACTTGTGGGAATTCATCTCCTGGCCACTAGGAGGAGGCAAAGACACCCCACAACAAAGGGGCCCATTTATCAAAGGGCTTGCGGACCTGATCCGACACTGCGGATCAGGTCCGCAAGACCTCGCTAAATGCGGAGAGCAATACGCTCTCCACATTTAACATTGCACCAGCAGCTCACAAGAGCTGCTGGTGCAACGCCGCCCCCTGCTGACTCGCGGCCAATCGGCCGCCAGCAGGGAGCTGTCAATCAACCCGATCGTATTCGATCGGGTTGATTTCCGGCGGTTCCTGTCCGCCTGCTCAGAGCAGGCGGACAGGGTTATGAAGCAGCGGTCTTTAGACCGCTGCTTCATAACTTGTGTTTCTGGCGAGTCTGAAGACTCGCCAGAAACACGGCCCTTCAAGTTCCATACGGAGCTTGATAAATGGGCCTGAAAGACTTAAAGAGACACTGAACCAAAAAAAATTATTTCATGATTCAGATAGAGCATGCAATTTTAAGAAACTTTCTAATTTACTCCTATTATAACTTTTTCTTCATTCTCTTGCAATCTGTATTTGAAAAAGAAGACATCTAAGCTATTTTTTTGGTTCAGACCCCGGACAGCACTTGTTTATTGGTGGGTGAATTTATCCACCAATCAGCAAGAACAACCCAGGTTGTTCACCAAAAATGGGCCGGTATCTAAACTTACATTCTTGCTTTTCAAATAAAGATACCAAGAGAATGAAGAAAATTTGATAATAGGAGTAAATTAGAAAGTTGCTTAAAATTTCATGCTCTATCTGAATCACGAAATAATTTCTTTTGGGTTCAGTGTCCCTTTAAGTATCCCTCCTACTTCCCTCTCTCACTTTGCCTTGTCAAGGAGCAGGGAATGATAGAGTTGTTCAGGATTTATTGCAGATTTGCAGGAATATTAATCCCACATTTTACCTCACTGGATAGTTCTGGGAAGAGAGGGATTTAGGAGAGTACTGGCTGTGTTATGTAAGTCATCTCTCTGGAGTTGTGGTCACAAGCCTGCCACGGGTGTTGCTGGGTAATTCATTTAACCTCCTCCTGCTTGGCCATGAAGATGTACTTCCTCAGTATATCCTTACTTTTAGTTGCAGTACTGGATGGGCTTCTACTGCATTCTCAGGATTCATATCTGGGTAAGATTAGTGGAGTGGGCATTCACTAGGTAAGAACTTATTTTCCCCGCATGGCTCGCAGGCTATCATCAAGTACACAGGTCAGTGTATCTGCCACATATAGCATGTGCATATCCATTACAGTACAGCGGTATAATATTTTTATTGAGCTTCTAGGTTACTGTATGCAAGATATTTGGGGAATGCAGCTAAAATTGTACAGAGGTATATATTTAGTCTGCAGGTTCAGCACATTTTATTTAATTGGGGGGTTATTAGTGTTTATGGCATTGTGTGTCACTTTAAATTGCCGCCTCAATTGCAGCTCTGTAGATCAGTTAGCGCTCCTCAGGCTGAGCGGATAGGCTGCTGATCCCAGATGAGCTCGCATGATTCAAATAGAACCTTTGGGACATTTAAGGCTGACTGATGAAACCGGAATACAGAGTGCAGCGCTGGGGTGAAAATTGTGCGGTCCACTTAGAGCTGCTCTGCAGCCGGTTAGTGCTCCTCAGGCTGAGAGGAGCTGATGCTGGTCCAGATAAGTGCACAATTTTTATAAGCACTTTGGAGACATTAGTGGTTGAGTAATTGCTCCGGTATACAGATTGCAGCGCTGTGGTGCATATTGTTACTGTCCGGAAGGGGTTAAGAATATCTCCCTTCATAAGTTAAAGCCATATTTGCACAACTTCAGCAGTGCAGGGTATTTACAAATTATCTCTTGTTGACACATAATTTTTTTGTGTGTGTTATAGTTAGTTTGGGCTACATTGAGCTTAGCTAGCCCGGCTATTGGAGCAGACTGGGATGGCCTCTGCTGGGGTAGAATCCTTAGAGGGAAGATCCCCAGATTTAGTTTTTCAAACAAATAAGTGCTTGCTCTGCAGATTGGTTATTTTAGATCCTCCTGCTCAGCTGATGCATCACGGTATGAAGCAGTTAACTAGTAATATTCTTGTCTAACTACCAAATACTCCCCAGTTTAATTTGCCTAATGTATTTTCTACGTAGTATATTTCTGCAGGGCTTTACAAGTGTTTTCACACCTCTGTAATAACGTCTATCTGGATAATCTTTGTGTTCCATTTTTGACCTGTGCTATGTCACTGTGCCAGGGGGTGTGCAATGTGCGTACTGTAGGCGGCATGTGCAGTTTGGGCTATGCATGTGCAATCTCCAGAGCTCATACACTAATTATTAAAAAAAACAACAACAAAAAACAACTTGGCAGTTTTTGACTGAGCTCTGTTTTACAGTATCAAATGTATTCGGCTACCTCTGTTTTACCAGTTTGTTTCCCATCAGTGTATATTTCTCAGATTGGAGGATTATACCCTTACTGGGAGAGGATACAACAGTATATTCCATATCCTGAAAACACACAAAATATGAAAATACGTCTGATATATATTAAGCCCTATTAGTGCCTTTATCAGTACAATGTGTAAGGCTCTAAGGGCTAATACACTGTGTAATGCGGATGTAAGTCAGAGTGATTGGTTGCAATTTTTTCCCCCCAAGTGCATATATTAAATAAACTCGTATAATATATGTGTTTGAGTAAGTAGTACAGCACTCAACTTTATACCAATGTCTCTTATAACGTAATGACAATCTTCACGTTGTGATAACTTATTCTCTGTGTCATTACTATATTCAGCAAAGCTTGCACAATAGAGGTTTGTAATATTCGGTTATGTAAAACTTACAGCTGCCAAGTCCCGGTTCCACACAGCTTAATCCTATCTGGGCTCTTAGTGTTGTTAGCAAACACGCCTTGGGAACCGATATTATAGTTTTGCATGGGATGATGGCCTCTTTAGATGTGTGTGGGAGTCCAGGTGAGGATACTATAACGGCTGATTATAACGGATAAGCCAGATCCGCTTGAACAATAAACAATAGCAACAGGATTTCACCCTTAACGATGAAATGAATCAGCCGTCCAATGCGCCAAGATAGTGTATTCACCTCTCCAACATGTTTTGTGCCTGAACTGGCACTTCGTCAGGGATAGGGTTAACTGTGATTGGTGCAGTTTAAAAACATGTAATAGCCTATCATGAATGACTTGGATCTCTAAGCCTATCAGATCATGTGTTACTTTACACGTCATGAGCTTATTTCAGCAATATAGGTCCGCATTCAAATAGGAATTCTTACATATATTAAAAATTTAACATTAGAAATTAACTCCTATACAAATAGGTAAATACAGACTGCAGGTTCTCTTGTGCAAACCTGTAGTCACCGTGAGGAGAAGGGTTTGATAAATCAAGTCCTTAGAGGCATCAGAGTCCCTTAGAAAACTAAACTGGTGACTTACTGATCAAAAATCTTTTATTGTAGTGAATTATGAAAAAAGGCTGCCAACATTGTGGGAGCATTAGATGGCAGAGATCTAGTTTGTGTTGCGTCCTTATCCCATGTTTTGCGAGACTTGAATCAGAGGAAGGAGTCCCAAGATCTTATTGGATGTAAAGTCCTAGCCACCTGCCACTGTTAGAGAGAGAGGGTATGTCCGGCGTGTTGTGGGGCTCCAAAGCAGAGGGGCTAGTGTAAATAAGGTAGGCTGGGAGTATATGCATGCTGACTCCGTGGTTGAAGGGGCGGCTAAATTCCATGTCGCTGTGCTCATTAAAATCTAGCAATGTCCACCTACCATATTTTGAACTGCAAAGACTGTCCTTTGAATGGTGGATTCATTAATATATTTTTATGTGATGTTTTACATGATCTATGGATTGAAAGAGTAAATTACAGCATTTTTTTGTTTTCTTTCTAAGGTGGTGATAATCCACGAAAATCCATACTTGTGGGAATTCATCTCCTGGCCACTAGGAGGAGGCAAAGACACCCCACAACAAAGACTTAAAGAGACACTGAACCCAAATATTTTCTTTCATGATTCAGATAGAGCATGCAATTTTAAGCAACTTTCTAATTTACTCCTATTATAACTTTTTCTTCATTCTCCTGCAATCTGTATTTGAAAAAGAAGACATCTAAGCTATTTTTTTGGTTCAGACCCCGGACAGCACTTGTTTATTGGTGGGTGAATTTATCCACCAATCAGCAAGAACAACCCAGGTTGTTCACCAAAAATGGGCCGGCATCTAAACTTACATTCTTGCTTTTCAAATAAAGATACCAAGAGAATGAAGAAAATTTGATAATAGGAGTAAATTAGAAAGTTGCTTAAAATTTCATGCTCTATCTGAATCACAAAATAATTTCTTTTGGGTTCAGTGTCCCTTTAAGTATCTCTCCTACTTCCCTCTCTCACTTTGCCTTGTCAAGGAGCAGGGAATGATAGAGTTGTTCAGGATTTATTGCAGATTTGCAGGAATATTAATCCCACATTTTACCTCACTGGATAGTTCTGGGAAGAGAGGGATTTAGGAGAGCACTGGCTGTGTTATGTAAGTCATCTCTCTGGAGTTGTGGTCACAAGCCTGCCACGGGTGTTGCTGGGTAATTCATTTAACCTCCTCCTGCTTGGCCATGAAGATGTACTTCCTCAGTATATCCTTACTTTTAGTTGCAGTACTGGATGGGCTTCTACTGCATTCTCAGGATTCATATCTGGGTAAGATTAGTGGAGTGGGCATTCACTAGGTAAGAACTTATTTTCCCCGCATGGCTCGCAGGCTATCATCAAGTACACAGGTCAGTGTATCTGCCACATATAGCATGTGCATATCCATTACAGTACAGCGGTATAATATTTTTATTGAGCTTCTAGGTTACTGTATGCAAGATATTTGGGGAATGCAGCTAAAATTGTACAGAGGTATATATTTAGTCTGCAGGTTCAGCACATTTTATTTAATTGGGGGGTTATTAGTGTTTATGGCATTGTGTGTCACTTTAAATTGCCGCCTCAATTGCAGCTCTGTAGATCAGTTAGCGCTCCTCAGGCTGAGCGGATAGGCTGCTGATCCCAGATGAGCTTGCATGATTCAAATAGAACCTTTGGGACATTTAAGGCTGACTGATGAAACCGGAATACAGAGTGCAGCGCTGGGGTGAAAATTGTGCGGTCCACTTAGAGCTGCTCTGCAGCCGGTTAGTGCTCCTCAGGCTGAGAGGAGCTGATGCTGGTCCAGATAAGTGCACAATTTTTATAAGCACTTTGGAGACATTAGTGGTTGAGTAATTGCTCCGGTATACAGATTGCAGCGCTGTGGTGCATATTGTTACTGTCCGGAAGGGGTTAAGAATATCTCCCTTCATAAGTTAAAGCCATATTTGCACAACTTCAGCAGTGCAGGGTATTTACAAATTATCTCTTGTTGACACATCATTTTTTTGTGTGTGTTATAGTTAGTTTGGGCTACATTGAGCTTAGCTAGCCCTGCTATTGGAGCAGACTGGGATGGCCTCTGCTGGGGTAGAATCCTTAGAGGGAAGATCCCCAGATTTAGTTTTTCAAACAAATAAGTGCTTGCTCTGCAGATTGGTTATTTTAGATCCTCCTGCTCAGCTGATGCATCACGGTATGAAGCAGTTAACTAGTAATATTCTTGTCTAACTACCAAATACTCCCCAGTTTAATTTGCCTAATGTATTTTCTACGTAGTATATTTCTGCAGGGCTTTACAAGTGTTTTCACACCTCTGTAATAACGTCTATCTGGATAATCTTTGTGTTCCATTTTTGACCTGTGCTATGTCACTGTGCCAGGGGGTGTGCAATGTGCGTACTGTAGGCGGCATGTGCAGTTTGGGCTATGCATGTGCAATCTCCAGAGCTCATACACTAATTATTAAAAAAAACAACAACAAAAAACAACTTGGCAGTTTTTGACTGAGCTCTGTTTTACAGTATCAAATGTATTCGGCTACCTCTGTTTTACCAGTTTGTTTCCCATCAGTGTATATTTCTCAGATTGGAGGATTATACCCTTACTGGGAGAGGATACAACAGTATATTCCATATCCTGAAAACACACAAAATATGAAAATACGTCTGATAGTCAGAGTGATTGGTTGCAATTTTTTGGTTGCAATTTTTTCCCCCCAAGTGCATATATTAAATAAACTCGTATAATATATGTGTTTGAGTAAGTAGTACAGCACTCAACTTTATACCAATGTCTCTTATAACGTAATGACAATCTTCACGTTGTGATAACTTATTCTCTGTGTCATTACTATATTCAGCAAAGCTTGCACAATAGAGGTTTGTAATATTCACTCACCCGGTTATGTAAAACTTACAGCTGCCAAGTCCCGGTTCCACACAGCTTAATCCTATCTGGGCTCTTAGTGTTGTTAGCAAACACGCCTTGGGAACCGATATTATAGTTTTGCATGGGATGATGGCCTCTTTCGATGTGTGTGGGAGTCCAGGTGAGGATACTATAACGGCTGATTATAACGGATAAGCCAGATCCGCTTGAACAATAAACAATAGCAACAGGATTTCACCCTTAACGATGAAATGAATCAGCCGTCCAATGCGCCAAGATAGTGTATTCACCTCTCCAACATGTTTTGTGCCTGAACCGGCACTTCGTCAGGGATAGGGTTAACTGTGATTGGTGCAGTTTAAAAACATGTAATAGCCTATCATGAATGACTTGGATCTCTAAGCCTATCAGATCATGTGTTACTTTACACGTCATGAGCTTATTTCAGCAATATAGGTCCGCATTCAAATAGGAATTCTTACATATATTAAAAATTTAACATTAGAAATTAACTCCTATACAAATAGGTGAAATAGGAACTGTGGCCTGAAATTAGACGATTTCTTGGTCGGAACTTTAGTTAATACTCATTGCTGTGAATCACATTCTATTATTGCAAATTCACTGCTATGTTGGCAAGTATATAAAAAATATGTATATATACTTGCAAGAAGGGATACACATTATTGTAAGAAGTCCTAAGGGGTGATATTTACTTTAATGTTGCAATATCGTGAGAAATCTTAGACAATAATATTTGCTTTAGTTTTAATGTTGCAATGTCCAAACTAGGATACATTATATTGTTAAAAAATATAAATAAAACTCTGTGAATTGTGAAGTGCAATAATTATTTACTATCACACAGTTCCTATTTCACCTATTTGTATAGGAGTTAATTTCTAATGTTAAATTTTTAATATATGTAAGAATTCCTATTTGAATGCGGACCTATATTGCTAAAATAAGCTCATGACGTGTAAAGTATGATCCAAGTCATTCATGATAGGCTATTACATGTTTTCAAACTGCACCAATCACAGTTAAACCTATCCCTGACGAAGTGCCGGTTCAGGCACAAAACATGTTGGAGAGGTGAATACAGGCTAACTGGTTCACTAGCTGTGATATTGATGTATATATGTACTATGTTACAAGAACTTTTACCTGCATTTGCTAAATAAAAGTTAAATTTTATACCCACTATCTTGGCGCATTGGACGGCTGATTCATTTCATCGTCAAGGGTGAAATCCTTTTGCTATTCCATATCCTGTACTACTGTCATATGTTGCTGTGCAATGGATACTACATATAAAGATACTTATCTGGTACTATTGTTATTTATTGCAGTGCAATAGTATTCTTTAATGGTGAGTGGATACTACAGTATTTTCCATATCTTGTACTACTGTTATTTATTGCAGTGCAATAGTATACTTTTCCTTGTGTGCGTTTACTATGCATTTTTCATATCTTGCTCTACTGTTATTTATTGCCATTCAGATGTATACCTTTATTTGTGTGAAGATACTACAGTATTTTTTATATATTGTACTACCTTTATTTGCAAGGGACCAAGGACTAAGGCTAAGTCCGAAATATGTTTGGCACACAGCTCTAACCAGGTTTCAGGCCTTTACTTTGGATGTCATATTGCTTTTATGGCTTCTGTTTTTAAAACAAATTTGTTGAAAAAAAATACCTTTTTTCGTTTTATGGCTGAACATTGATTAAAGAACTGGAAGTGAGGGATTGTATAGTTCATATACACTCATCGGTCACTTTATTAGGTACACCTTGCTAGTACCGGGTTGGACCACCTTTTGCCTTCAGAACTGCCTTAATTCTTCGTGGCATAGATTCAACAAAGTGTTGGAAACATTCCCCAGAGATTTTGGTCCATATTGACATGATAGCATCTCGCAGTTGCTGCAGATTTGTCAGCTGCAAACCCATGATGTGAATCTCCCATTCCACCACTTCTCAAAGGTGCTCTATTGGATTGAGATCTGGTGACTGTGGAGGCCATTGGAGTACAGTGAACTCATTGTCATGTTTAAGAAACCAGTTTGAAATTATTTGAGCTTTATGACATGGTGTATTATCCTGCTCTAGGTAGCCATCAGGTTCCAGGTTTCAATAAAGGTTATTCCACGTTCTATCACTAGGATAGATGACAGCAAAACAACAGAATAGTCTTAACATACTAACGTCAAATGCTAAAGATATAATGGATAAAAAGGGTGATATTATATTCCTACAAGAAATGCACTTTGTAAAGGGCCAAGAACCTAAAACATTTAAATATAAGTTTGGGGAATCTTTCTATGTGTCCAACGTAGTCAAGACAAATGGGGTGGAAATCTTAATTAAAAGAAATATCCCCTTTCAACAAATTTCGACATATAGGGACAAGGAGGGGAGGTATTTGGTTGTCACAGGAAAGTTATATAACACATTAGTAACCATGGTTTGTGTTTATGCCACCAATATCAGACAGGATGTATATTTCAAACAATTAGCCAATTTATTGCTAGAAGTGTCCAAGGGTACTTTAATAATAGGAGGGGATTTCAACCTCACCCTCGACCCATACTTAGATAACCCTTACCATACGTCATCGGTCCCTAACAAAACAATTAATGTAGTGAGACAGTGCCTAAAATATCTCACAGTCCATGATGCTTGGAGAGTGAAATACCCAGGAATGAGAAATTACACTTTCTATTCATACCCTCACGCCCGCTACTCTTGAATAGATTATATCATGCTGGACATAGCCAGTCTATCAAGAGTAAAAGACCTCACTATTTTTCCCAGAACATGGTCTGACCACTCGATGGTGGGTTGCACTATACACTGGCCCCTAATGAACCCAGTCACACACATTTGGGGACCAGATACAACTTATTAAGAGACCCAATAAACTCATTCAAAATAGAAAAAATCATATCAGAATATTTCACACTAAACCAAACCTCAGTTCCAGATAACAGATTATTATGGGAAGCGCATAAGACAGTGGTTAGGGGGGAATTAAGCTTGAAGGCACACAAAATAAAAGAAGAGAGAATCTATCTACATAACACCCTTTCCAAAAACAACATAAATACAACACTGGCGATAATTCCTTGTTAAAAGCAATAGAGGAGTGTAGAACTATAATACAAAACATTATTGATTAGGAATGCAAACAGCATGCATGTTAGGACAAATATGCTACGAGGGTAATAATAAAAGCAGCTCACTTTTCGCCAGAAGAATCAAATGAAGAGTTAATAAAGCCTATGTAATGCAGATAACAGACAATAAGGGAAAATACCTATATACAACCGACCAAATAGCAGAAGCATTTAGACTATATTACGAACGATTATATAACATAAACAAACAAGTAGAAAATGTACCAAAAGATAAAAGTACGCTTTTTCAAGAATATTTAGAGAAACTAACCCTTCCCACTCTTAAAAAGGAGCAGATAGATCACTTGAATGGCCCTTTTTCCTATGAAGAAATAAAAAAAGTAATAAAGGACCTTCCCCTAGGGAAGGCTCCAGGGCCAGACAGCTATTCAAATGGCTATTACAAACAATATAAAGATCTTCTAATACCTCATCTATTAGAGTTGTTTAATAACATAAATGAAGAAAACCCATTCCTAGACACAAACTTAGAAGGTCACATAGTGTTTTTACCTAAACCAGGTAAGCCCCCAAACAAGGTGGAGAACTTCAGGCCCTCAAAATCTACGCTAAATTATTGGCCAATCGGTTAAACCAGGTATTACCTCATCTTATCAAGAATGATCAGGTGGGCTTTATTCCAACCAGAGAGGCCAAAGATAACACAGTAAGGGCACTACATCTCCTCGAATATACCCATCACCAAAAAATACCCCTGGCCTTGGTTTCGACAGACGCGGAGAAGGCGTTCGACCGCGTCTGTTGGACCTTTCTCAGGGCTATACTACAAAAATTACAATTAGGCAACACCTTTATATCTAAGTTTCTAGCCTTATACCACTCCCCCTCAGCCAAGGTTAGAGTCTATGGCCATATATATATATATGGACTGCCCTTTGTCCCCACTATTGTTCGTCTGCATGGTGGAAGCTCTAGCTTCTGCAGTCAGAGATAGAAAATCAATCCATGGTATAGATATAGCAGGTACAACCCATAAAATTCTTCTGTACCCAGGTGATATCCTGTTCTTTCTCTCTAACCCTACTACTTCCATACTCAATCTCTGCAAAGAGTTAGACAAATTTCAAAAGATTTCCAACTTTCTCATCAATAAATCCAAATCAGAAATGCTCCTTCTAGATTGCGAAGTCCCTAGTGCCCAAAACATCTGCCGGATGTTCCCATTCAAACGTAAAGAAAAATCCCTGAAATATTTAGGTATCTATCTAGCCCCATTGAAGAGCGAGCTATTTCAAGTTAACTATATCCCTATTCAGCAGACGATTTTAGCAGATCTCTCAGCCTGGAGATCAAAGAAAATTTCCTGGCTCAGGAGAATCACAGTCCTAAAGATGAATATCCTCCCACGGATATTATATATACTTCCATCTCTTCCCATCCCCTTGCCCAGGAATTTTATTAATTCACTTCAAACAAAGTTATTTGCATATGTGTGGGAAAATAGACCAGCTAGGATTAATAGACAATTAATGTGTATGCCAACTAAGAGGGGGGATTGAGCATACCAAACCTAGATAAAACAGACAAGCAATATTCCTACAAAGGATCATTGATTGGTGCACAAACTACTCAATAAAAGTGTGGGTGGACCTTGAACACAACATAGTTAAAATAACACATCTAGGGTCCCAATGCTGGCTAACAAAAAAACAGACTTCCCAAGAGTCCAACCCCAACGCTATAATTTCGGAGACATTCCACATATGGAATAAAATACTAATAACACATCCAAACATATCTTCACAGAACTATCCACTTACACCCCTAACGGACAACTTAGACTTCCTCCCAGGCCTGGACATATCCAGCAAAACCCTAACTTCAAAGCAAAGAACGTTAGCGGTACACCAGTTGGGAAACGAGCATAGATTTTACAACCCAGAAAAGCTAGCAAATAGTAGATTTTAAATTTCTAAAAATTGGTTTCTTCTGTATCAATGCCAGTCTTATATTACCAAACACCCAGATCGAAAGAAACCTAGTGAGGCCACTGACTACATTTAAATCATCAACACCACACAAAAAGACTTTGGCCCTATCCCATGCCCTACTACAAATCCCACCACATGGCTACACCCCATATTACATAGATAGGTGGAAAGAAGAATTAGAATTAGATCTAACACTGAGAGAGGTCTCTATAATCTTCTCTAATGTGACTAAAGTTTCTTCCTCCAGCCGTCTAATAGAACTAAACTTAAAAATAGTTTAAAGATGGTACTATACCCCTTCCAGGATTCACAAGCTTTATACATCTGCAAGGGATACTTGCTGGAGATGTGAAACATCAAAGGGTAGTATGGCTCACATATGGTGGAAATGCCCTTCGATCATTGATATGTGGGAAAATGTTGCTAGGGAGACCTCAGAAATGTTAGAGCTCACAGTTCCCCCAGACCCCCGTATATGGCTATTTAACATTCTCCCTAAAAAACTACAAACACATATGAAGAAATTAATATTTATTGCTAGCAATAGTATGAAGTCACTTATAGCTAGGAATTGGAAACAAAAAGATACACCCACCATGGCCAAATGGCTCCACACGTTTCAACAGATCCTACAGCTGGAGGAATATGCTTACATTAAATTTAGGACCAAAGAATCATATAACCAAATGAAAATTGTTTGGGACAAATATTTAGCGAACAAATTTTCAACACAGTAACTAAAACTGGTCACCCGACCATGTTTAACCTTGTGTATTACTCTTTGTTCTAGATACTTGGCAAATGTAGCCACAGAATGTTTCAGTTGATCATTGTTAAACGCATCAAACTGTACAACTGCAAAGACATACGAGAAAAGAAAACTTCTTATTGTAAAATAATGATGCTGTTCAAAGAAGCTTGTACTAACAGAATGATTTCCGCATATTTTTCTCTATCATTGTAATGTACGATACACATATGACAATAAAGTTGTTTTTTAAAAAAAAAAAAAAACCCTAGAGATGGTTGTGCGTGAAAATCCCTGTAGATCATCAGTTTTTTGAAATACTTAGACCAGCCCATCTGGCACAAACAACTATGCCACCTTTAAAGTCACTTAAATTCCCTTTCGTCCCCATTCTGATGCTTGGTTTGAACTTCAGCATGTTCAGCAGTTGTCTTCACCACGTCTAGATACCTAAATGCTTTGAGTTGCTGCCATGTGGTTGCCTGATTAGCAATTTGTGTTACCAAGCAATTGAACAGGTCTACCTAATAAAGTGGCCGGTAAGTGTATATTTATTTGTGTGAGGATGCTACAGTAATTTCAATGTCTTCAACTACTGTCATAATATTGCTGTGCAATAAAATTCCTTTACTTGTGTAAAGATTCTACAGTATCCCATAGATTGTATTACGGTTATACATTGCTGCGCATTGGTATATTTTTTTAATTGGAAGATGATGCTACAGTATTCTTCCTGTTGGGTTCTATTGTTAAGCTCAGTAATACAATTGTATAACTCTCATGGTGCGAGTATAATTACAGGACATCCATAACTTTGGGCTACTGTTATATATGTTGTATTGGTGTGGATCAGAACTTACTATGGTTAGCATAATTTTATTTGTGTTTTTTTACACTTTCTTAGGGAATACTATGGAGCAAACTGGAATTGTCTATTCTGGATAAAAACCCATAGATCCACAACCAGATGCATGCTGTACATAATGGTTTCTGTCTACGATTATTTTGCCTCACCAGTGTATACTACACAGGTGGCACTAAGGATTCCTCCTTAGATTTTCTAAATCATGTCAACTCCACTATCCTGAGATTATGGCGGTGATGCTGCCTTCATGTAAGCATACACATAGACATGTACTTTAGATTCCTGGTGAGGTTCCTTCTTTCTGCGACTATTAACCAGTCCAGATATCTGGTTCTGTTAATTTTTCACCTTCAGAGGGTTAATTGTCTTCCTTTAGTTAGAGCGAGCAGGTTCTGTTTTTGAGGAAGTTTGCTAACCTAAGCAATTCAGGAGGATAAGGATTGGAATATGTTGAAGTTAACAAAAGGGTCTACCTCCAATGCTAAATCTGCATGTGGACAGCTTTTTCAGAAGGCTTGGTCTATTCGTTATCCCTGGGTTCTGGAAATCAGTGCTCAGGGGTACAGGACTTCGGTCAGGGTCACCTTATGAGGTTATTTTGGCCTCATGTATCAAAAAGATCAGGGATTTGGGAGGCCTCTCTTCAGTGTGTGCAGGATCTGGAGATCATGGGAGTAAATATCCCGGTTTCTGTAAAAGATCAAGGGACAAGTTTTTGTTCCAAACTCCTGTTTCATTTAGTGCTTACTTATTCAGAGAATCTACTCTGGTTCACTCTCAGTTATGGCTGGAGCCTATATGTGTCCAAGAGTTTGTTCTGTTCAGTTTCCAGGGAGTTCCTTTTTAGAGGTAGTCATAGATTTGGTTCCATGAGGCTATTCTTGACAGTCTAATGCCTGCTTGCATTGATCGTTTGCTGTAATTTTTAATCCCTGTCTCAGTTACTGTAGTTTTGTGTATGGAGGTAGTGGGTTTGACTTTCTTTCTCTTTCAGTCAGACATAATATCTGTGGTTACTTTTTTGTTCATCAAGTTGATACCCGCAGTGTTCTGGCGATAATGGAGTTTTCTTATATACTGAGCAGAGCTTCTTCAGTGTTTCTTCTCAGCAACTCTCTTACTCGGGCTTATCATCTGGGAAGGAGATTATAGGAGTAATCAGTCTCTTCCTAGCTAATACACAATTTTTCAGATTTGAGTCGAGATCGAGTGATCCTCAGGCGGTATTGAAAGATTCAGCAACAGTCCCTTGTTATTGGAGTTCTTTTTCTCCAATTTGTGTTTTTACTGAGGGTTTTTCCTTGTTCCAGCAAGAACAAATCTTTGCACTTTTAATTGCTTCTGCTTGGCTGCAGGAGGTGGTTGGCAAATCTGGTGCGTCTGCTTGGGGATGAACGTCTAGTTGTTCCTCTTTCCTGAATCTTATATAGTATCTGTTATCAGTCTTGTATGCCTGTTATGGAAGGTTGTTTCCCAGATGGTTTGGAAAGTACATTTTTACTGAAAATATGCTTGAGAAAGCATAGCTGGGTCTATTGGTCAGCCCTCTAAAGGGCCTCATTTAGCATTTTCTGTTTGGTCATGCAGGAAGTTTGCTCATTTTACTGTTATAAGGGTGTCTATACAGGCTCAGGTTTGTATCATACCTGTTCTCAATCCTATGGGGCTGATTTATTAAGGGCCGAATGGCCCTGAATGCCCCTGTTTCTTGGCGAGCCTTCAGGCTTACCGTAAACAGAAGTTAAATTCCGCTGCTCCTTAACTCGTACGCCTCCTCTGAGGCTGTGGACAACAATCCGCCTGATCTCATACAATCGGGTTGATTGACACCCCCTGCTAGCGGCTTGGATTGGCCGCGAATCTGCAGGGGGTGGCTTTGCACAAGCAGTTCACCAGAACTTCTTGTACAATTTTAAATATCGACAGCGTATGCTGTCGGCATTCAGCGATGTTGGGCAGACATGATCCGCTACAGCGGATCATGTCCATCCCACTGTTAATAAATCGGCCCCTATGTCTCTTCCATGGCGTTTGAATCCATTTCTAGAGGTTTACATCGTCTTCCTTTAGATTCTTTACATTCATTGGTTCTGCCGTCTCTGTCTCAGAAGTGGTGCTTTGTTATCAAATATTTTTGACTAGGAGAGTTTGTGAACCTTCAACATTCTTCAGTATCTGCTGTTTCATCTACACAATGTATTTTCCAATCTATGTATGGGGCAGATTTATCACGGCCCGAATGGGGCTGTATAACCCTGTTTCCACTCGAGCCTTCATTCTCGCCAGAAACAGGAGTTAAGAAGCAGCGGTCTTAAGACCGCTGCTCCTTAACTCGTACTCCTCCTCTGAGGCGGCAGACATCAATCCGCCTGATTTCATATGATCAGGTTGATTGACACCCCCTGCTAGCGGCCAATTGGCTGCGAATCTGCAGGGGCGGCATTGCAAAAGCAGTTCAACAGAACTGCTTGTGCAATGATAAATGCCGGCAGTGTATGCTGTCGGCATTTATTGAGGTCTGGTGGACATGATTCGCTATAGCGGATCATGTCTGCCAGACACTTGATAAATCGGCCCCCTGGTGTCTACTAATATATTTTATTATATTTGTAGTAGAAACGCCTATCAAAAAATAAAGTAAAACAGGACAAAACATATTTGGAGTCTTCTGCCTAACTAAACAAAAACAATAACCATTTACAACTGGTAGGATTTACAGCTGATTGTGCCTGGTATATACAGTATTGTTATCTGTATGTTTTGCATGTGAAGTTGTTTAGTAATAACAGTGATACAACTAGTAGCTATTATTTTCATTCATTATTTAATATAAAATAAATGGTTTAAAATGCTATGACCAAAAAGCTAGTCTAATAATTCATCCTTTGGCTTTGAGAATGCCGCATGTTGTCAATGAAGTGCCCTTTTATTCCCCTAAGATCTAGCCACCCTATGCCAGAATGGACCTTGATATGGTCCTGAATCTATCACCATTTTGCCAAATGTTGTAACGAACTCTTCTAATTTACTCTCAGTCTAGCTGTGAGCTTTTAAGTGAGTGTTGGATGTTATTGTTATTTTCCTCTCGGCTTTGCACCCACGGGGATAAAGGTTAAGTAAACACCTTGTAATTACAAGATATTTCTGTTTTATTTTTGTAGAATAGTGTATCAGCCAAGTCTAATCGTTTTTAAAACATAATTACATCCTTTTTACTGGAATTGTTTTTCAGTAGCAAAACTTTACTCACCACCTGCCGTACTTGGAGGAACCAATCTGGGATTGAGTCTGCAAACAACAAGGCTAGCTGAAGTCATAATATTAGTATGAAATGAATTGTTTTGCAGTTGTTATCAGTTAAAGCCAATTAAGGAAAGATATGTAGCAGGATTAGCCTTGATATGTCAGCAGGGTGCATTTCAAGTTCTGAGAATTAGAAAATAAGGGTTCACCAACTACCCAGTTAGTGATACTCTGATTCTCTTGCAGACATTATTTGACAGTTTTTCAATGCTTGCAAAACTCTAGTACACAAAGAAAACAGATACAGGTTTGCTTTATATGCAATATAAAGGGCCCTCATACCAACTACACCCTCAGTAAATAATACAATTCCTTGATAAATACACACTTAGTTAATTTGTTTGAGGTAATTGATAGTACTACTTTGTGCTGCAACACTATATAAAGCAGCAATATTGGGAAGGGAAGCAAAAAAAAGGAACTCAGTGTGTGCATTCCAAGTAGCATTTGTATTTCTGGGTGCAAGGATGAGTACAGATCAGAGGCAAAACACCAGTTCAGACTGCAGCCGGAAGTTGGAGGTGACCGCAAAATATAAGTATAGATTAAAAGTAGAATTTCCAACAAAGAGTTCCATTCTTATTCATTGAATGTTCTAACTATATAATTCCTTATAGAAGGTATGCACTGTGAAGAGACCACCAAGCCAACAGGGCTACAGGTTGGTGGTCTTTGAGATGGGAACTGAGAGAGTAACATGGCAACTAAATTATTTCTGTAGCAAATCGTTCCTCATGTTTAAAGTTTGGAAATCTTTATTGCAACAGCAAGGAGACTATGGGCCAGATTACCCTTTCACACGCACGCGAACATAGAAGACAATATTCTTTTTATTTTTATATATAATTTCGGCCTTCTTTGGGCCTGGTCAGGGAGGTGCAGCCATATCCCTCTAAGAACATTGGGCAGGGAGTCCATGTCTGGTTTCCCCTATCACCCTTAGGGAGACGTCCCCAGGGTCATAATACAGATGCATACAGAAAGAGAAGCGCTCGACCAGGAATGAACAACAGCTCAGTAGCTTGTTCTATTTTGAGTTACCACCTAGGAGCAGCCTCTTTTAGCCCAGTTGTGCTTTTCACAGAGGAGAACTTTACTGAAGTTTATCATTCTGATCCCCCCTAACAAGGTCAGTCCAGCCCCGAAATACCAGGCAATTCTCCTCTGAACAAGGAACATGACAACTCCAGACAATTGTTTCGGGCCATCTTTGGGACTTGTCACTATATATGTGTGTATACATGTGCATATATATGTTTATATGTATGTAGATATAAATACATAAATACACATGTATACATATATATATAATATATATATATATATATATATATATACACACACACATACATATACCTTTTAACCCTTAGAAAAAATGTATATGAATATTTTTGTTAAATAGTATATATATATATGAGCATAAATTTTTATTTAAATGTATTTATATTGTGTTTGGTGCACATTTATTATTTATTTAGCCCTAACCTTATACACAAGGTCTTCAGGAACGCTAACCCGACAAGCACAAATTTAGATTGTGCTCGGCGCTACGAGTTTACTTTCATTTATAATATGCATGCAAGTTAGCACGGTCGCAATATTGCAATATCATGCCTGCAATAACGTTAGCGCATCACTTTTAATGAGTATGCTTGTTTAATTGACCTGTATAATTAACTAATTGGTCAGAATCAGTTCTAAACTATTTAATGGAAGAGAACAGAGGAAGGTTTGCTTTCTTTTCTCGTGCTACACATAGGTAAATCACAGTGCACATTCGTACCACACCCATTTGAATGAGGCTGTGATGGATTAGCAAGGATTCTTTTGTTCTGGGGAATAAAAATATACTACTTTGGACGAAACAAATCCATATAGTTTATTGTAAAATGTTTCTGAGGTATGAAGTTGCTGTTTATGAAGAAAAATATATAATAAGCAGAACTTGTATAATTAAAAAAACTTCAGAAACTTAATTCCAAAGCACGGTATTAACAGTGAAGTGTATGGGGGTGTAGCACTCTGCATCGCAACACATTAATAGGGTCAAACTTAAAAGCAGCTTATGTAACATCTTTACTGTGGGCCTACAGGGAAATGCGCACCGCCCCTACTGTATCTTTGATCAGAGTGAAGATCAAATCTATATCTTTGGGTTTAATAATGCAGTGTGTGGGTTGCATGGGGGGGGGGGGCGGTATGAGGATTCAGTATTCATTTTCCTGTGCATTTAACTCTTTTTATAATAAAGAGGTCAGGAAAGTATTGTATCAAAAGTGGCCTTTTAGTGATAAATCTGTATTATGTGCTAATGTTTCTTCTGCACTGCTGGTGGTAACATAACGGCAGACCATTTTACTTTGACTGTGTTTAAACTCAGCGGAACATGTATATTAACTTCTGGTCTGCTAGAATGCTGACAAAGTGGAGTTTTCGGAATGTATCACAGTGTGAGTAACAGTATGCTTTTCAAGAATGATGAGACTTTATAAATACTTTACTCAATTCTAAAGTAGTTTTGCACATAAATATTTTACCCTTTTCAAAACTGATCCATACTAGGCAGAGATAATGCAAAATGCAACTTGTACTGAAGGCTGAGCAAATTTTGCCCAAAACAGAGATCCTCCATTCAAATTTAAACTAAGGGACACAACAGTGCAAAAAAAAAAAAAAACCTCAATGTGTTAGGGCAGGCCTGCCCTTTGGACAGGGTGAGAGGGGTGCCCGCCCAGGGCCCCGAGCTTTGGGGGGTCTCACAATGTCAGAGATGAGGGTATGAGAATGTGCAATGTACATCCTGTATTTAGTTTATGAAGAAGTGTTTATGGAATTAGGAGGTGTAACATATAGTGTTATTCTTTATATACTGTAGGTAACACTGAATATTGGGATAGGGTGTGTCATACACAGGGCAGGGTATACATAGGTAGAGTAATAAGGGTGTTGGGCTGACAGGCCCTACAAATTTGTATCGCTCTGGGCCCTGCAAATGTTATGGGTGGTGTTCTGTAATATTTCCCAACCGCGTTACGTTTTCTGACCTACGTAACGCATACAGCCACGTCTACATGTAAATCCCACAGACGCTGGCAAAACAGAGAGATTTCATATCCACCATTTTTGTTTCAAACAGAGGCTGGTTTTAACCTAGTGATTAGATGGTTATATTTGGCTGTTTTGAGTGCAGATGTCAGCAATTTTCACTGTTGCAAATGTCATATACGTTGTTTATTTATTGTTTGTCTCTCAAACAAAAAATTAAAACATAAACACCTTATGTGTACGTGTATTAGCTTGTGATGATAGCGGTAATTTTAGAAATTTATTTTTCAGGCTATGTAAAAAAATACTTGAAACATATCTCTCACAAGATTAACATAGCCTGAAAAATACATTTCTAAAATTAACACTATCATTATGTTTTATGCAAAACAGCCAAATATAACCATCCGATCTCTAGGTTAAACCCAGCCTCCGTTTGAAGCAAAAATGGTGGATATGAAAGCGCTCTATTTAGAAGTACGCCATATGCGTTACGTAGGTCAGAAAACGCGATCAGGAAATATTACAGAACAGTTGCCCTGTGTTAGGGTATTTTATTATCCCATGCATATAACTATGTGTTTAATCCGTGGCTATTCAATGACAATGGGGATATGTGCATATATGCAACTAGCAATGCAACAATTAAATACTCTAATGCATAACATGTTCTTTTTGTAGTTTCTTCAGGTATTTGTAGAGCGCCAACAGATTCCGCAGTGCTATGAACATAGGCGGTATACAAGATAACATTTATAGGAATCAAATGAGTTGAGGGCCCTGCTGAGAGTTGCACTGTTGTAGTCGACTCTTATGAAGGTGATCACAAACAGCAGTGCTCATAGGCTTACATGCTAAGGCATTCAAGGGGATTGAACCCCTTAGCATGCAATGGAGTAAGGAAAGGTTAGTGTAGGTTGTATGCATCCCTGAATAGTAGAGTCTTTAGGGAGCGCTTGATGCTTTCAAAACTAGGGGAAAGTCTTGTGGAGCGAGGCAGAGAGTTCCACAAGATTGGAGCCAATCTGGGGAAGTCCTGTAAATAGGAATGTGAGGAGGTAACAAGAGAAGAGGAGAGTAGGAGATCATGAGCAGAATGAAGGGGACGGGAGGGAGAGTATCTGGAGACAAGGACAGTTTAATGGCAGAAACTTCTTCCTCGGTAACAGGGACAAAAGAACTAAATTTATGGCTAGGTGGATTTTGGATGATTGTGAGCTTTTGAAGGGGTGGGAGACTGGTAGTATGTTGAGAGCTGATTTCATTTCTGATAGAGTCAATTTTGTTATTGAAGTGGCAGGCAAAATTGTGAGCTGAGAGAGAAGTCGTGTTAAGAGGTGGGGTGGGCGGAGAAGAGTATTGAACATGGAGAACAGACATTTTTGGTTTAAAGAAAGAGTAGAGATAAGAGTATAGAAGTAATGTTGTCTATAAAGATTAAGGGCAGAACAGTAGGAGTTAAAGATGAACTTGTGGTGAAGAAAGTCAGCTGAACTCTGAGATTTTCTCCAGTGTCGCTCAGCAGTACGGGAACATCTGCATAGGTACCGTGTCAGAGGAGTATGCCAGGGCTGAGGATGGGTCGGTGATTTCTGAGCTGGGGCCAGTTTGTCAAGGAATGATGTAAGTGTGGAGTTATAGTGGCAGATAGATTGGCCAGGGCAGGAAAAGGAGGGGATGGAAGAGAGGAGAGGTTCGAGAGAGCTAGCAAACTGTTGCTAATCTGATGACTTAATGCTTCTATGAAATTTGGTATGAGGGGTAGAAGGAGGGAGAGTTGTGTGAGGGATGTTATGTTACAAGTGAGGAGATGATGGTCAGAAAGAGGAAAAAGGGTGTTTGTGTAATTTGAGTTAGTGCATCGATAGCTGAAAATCAGATCAAGGGAGTGGCCATATTTCTGAGTGGGAGAGGCAGTTCATTGTGACATGCCGAAAGAGGAAGTGAGTTGCAGAAGTTGTTTTGAAAAGGAGGCAGTGGGATTGTCAACAGGAAGGTTGAAGTCACCAAGAATGAGGGCAGGGGTGTCTGAGGAAAGGAAATAAGGTAGCCAGGCAGCAAAGTGATCTAGAAATTTATTTGAGGAGCCAGGGGGCGGTATGTGACTGCAACACGTATAGAGAGGGGAGAGAATAATCGATACATGTGTGTTTTGAATTAAGAAAATATGAGGGAAGCGAATGGCTGTATTTGTTGAAAGGTGCAACGAGAGGAAAGTAAAATACCAACACCACCTCCTTGTCTATTACCAGTCCTAGGAGTGTGGCTGAAGTGGAGACCCCCATGTGACAGTGCAGCAGGGGAGGCTGTGTCTGAAGGAGAGAGCCAGGTTTCTGTGAGAGCCAATAGGTTTAGAGAGTGGGAGATAAAGAGGTCATGGATAGAAGTGAGCTTGTTGCAAACAGAGCGAGAGTTCCAGAGTGCACAAGTGAAGGAGGTGATGGCTTTAGATGCAAGATGCAAGGGAGTGGCCATATTTCTGAGTGGGAGAGGCAGTTCATTGTGACATGCCGAAAGAGGAAGTGAGTTGCAGAAGTTGTTTTGAAAAGGAGGCAGTGGGATTGTCAACAGGGAGGTTGAAGTCGCCAAGAATGAGGGCAGGGGTGTCTGAGGAAAGGAAATAAGATAGCCAGGCAGCAAAGTGATCTAGAAATTTAATTGAGGAGCCAGGGGGCGGTATGTGACTGCAACACGTATAGAGAGGGGAGAGAATAATCGATTCATGTGTGTTTTGAATTAAGAAAATATGAGGGAAGTGAATGGCTGTATTTGTTCAAAGGTGCAACGAGAGGAAAGTAAAATACCAACACCACCTCCTTGTCTATTACCAGACCTAGGAGTGTGGCTGAAGTGGAGACCCCCTTGTGACAGTGCAGCAGGGGAGGCTGTGTCTGAAGGAGGGAGCCAGGTTTCTGTGAGAGCCAATAGGTTGAGAGAGTGGGAGATAAAGAGGTCATGGATAGAAGTGAGCTTGTTGCAAACAGAGCGAGAGTTACAGAGTGCACAAGTGAAGGGGGTGGTGGCTTTAGATGCAAGAGGCTTTAGCTGTAACTCTGTAAATCTATGTTCTATAACAAAAAGGCATCTTGTAAACCAGTGTTTAAATCATTGTATAGCACTATGGCATTCGGTTACACATTATTATCATACAATTATAAGGCAGGTGGATTACCTAGCTTGCACATTTTCTCCCTGTGTTAAAACTTCAGGCCTTATGTGACACTTGTACGTCTTGACTTCTTGAAGTTAATCATGTCTCTATTGAATCTGACCATGTAGGGTAAATTCACTAATAGTTTTGCCAGCCTCGCCAATTCATATGGAGCCAATATCTAAATAAGAGAGATATGTGAGCATGGTCACTTGGCTTTACAGAATAAACTGAGAGGTTTGGGAGGCTGAATCTAGCCAGTGCTCATTAAACTTCCTTATTTTTTTACACACCCATGCCTTGATTTGAGTTCAAATTAGTTGAACAAATACAACAAGAACTCTCCAGTACAGAAGCAGGCCTCTCATTGCAGTGTTTGCATAGCATGTAGGAGGCTTACAGAGGGAGCCAAGCATGGCAACACAGGGAGGGGATTCCATACACAAAGGCTTTGTAGTTATCAGAGCTGAAAAACATTGTTTTTATTAGATTAAATACAATATATATTGTGGAGACACCTGTGACATATGAATGGATTTTGAAACACATTTTTGGCAAGGTAAACTTGAGTTTTGCACTTCATTTATAAAGTGGCCATTTTATGAGATTAGCATACCATTTTATCATAGAATTGCTTCAAATTAACAACAAGGATTCTCTATTTTCTAATAGAACATTGTTTGATGGTAGATTTATGTTTCTTTAAGTGAGTTTGGAGGAGTGAACTGTGGTATTTGAAGATTGCTCCAATTAAATTAACTCAACTGGTGCTGACAATATATGTAACAATATTAATATGTGTGTAATTTTTTTTATATTAATTTACAACCTTTAAAATGGAACATGAGTTTAGCACATATGCTAAAACAGGTTGAATTGCTGCTTCCTATATGGAAACTATAAAAAATATATAACGGAATATACTTCTAGTGCCCTGAGAGGAAGAAATGTGTATTTCACCTATCAGGTGGTGCTTGATGCAGATATAGGGGCCGATTTATTAAAGTGCAAGCGGACATGATACAATGTAACGTATCATGTCTGCTGCACATCGATAAATGCCGACAGCAGTCGGCATTTATCATTGCACAAGCAGTTCTTGTGAACTGCTTGTGCAATGCTGCCCCCTGCAGATTTGCGGCCAATTTAGCAGGGGTGTCAATCAGCCCGATCATATAGGATCGGTTGGATTGATGTCCGCAGCCTTAGAGCAGGTGGACAAGTTATGGAGCAGCGGTCTTTAGACCGCTGCTTCATAACTGCTGTTTCCGGCGAGCCTGAAGGAGCTTGATAATTCAGCCCCATAGAATGAAGAAACAGTATAAGGACAGAGAAAGAGCATCCCCAAAGCAGTCAAAAGAATAAACTGCAAATATTTATCATATCGGGGTCAAATCTTTACATAACAAAAGGAGTAACTAAAACATAACTTTTATTCATAATTAATATAAAAAAGGGGTAGCGGTAAAACACAGTTAAAAGAAATTGAAAAATTCTATTTACATAGGCATGTGCGGTCCAAATAACAGTATATACCATATAGTATCAGATCCAAGACCATCAAAAGGAGGGCTAAATATCATACTAGCACAACGTGGGTAACTATTCCCATTGGACTGAGTCACACGAAACAAAGAGCCCTTAAATACAGACAGATTTGTGACTCATAAGCCTCCCAAAGGAGCAAAATAGGTTGGCGATGTGCTGCAATCATGTGTAACACCAGTACAATTATTTAAGAATAACTGTGTATTCCCGTACTAGTCTGAGTATGCATAAACATATCAAAAAAATGAAGTAACCAAATCACAAACGATACCACTTAGGATCCTTTACTGGGACCGGACCATGCAAGAAACGCCCACATTGAACTGGTCTGATATTTGATCCTCCTTTTGATGGTCTTGGATCTGATAAAATATATGGTATATACTGTTATTTGGACCGCACATGCCTATGTAAATATACATTTTTAATTTCTTTTGTCATATAAAGATGTGACCCGATATGATTAATATTTGCAGTTTATTCTTTTGAGTGCTTTGGGGATGCTCACTCTCTGTCCTTATACTGGTTCCTATATGGAAGCACCTAGAAGAAAAACTTCTACAATCAGGTTGTTTTATAAAAGATATCTTAAGTTCCTTGTATTGTAGACAATCAGGCTTGCATTCTGAGAAGAAAAAAAAGAAAAGAAAAATATTACTTAAAAATGAAGAGAAAATAATGCATAATCTAATGAAGGGTCATTGTCAAGAACTGCTAATTTATCTATAATTTTTTTAAAAAATAATTTATATCTGGCATGGTCTACTAGCATTAATGAGACATAGTAATCTGATGAGAGTGCAGTGAAAATATGTCTACCATACCATATTATCATAAGCCTAGGCTTAGATTCACTAACAATGGAAAGGAAAGTTGAGACTCATATCTGTCCTCTCTTTACAAATTGAATATGACCACTCATTAAAGGGACACTGAACCCAGATAGAGCATGACATTTTAAGCAACTTTCTAATTTACTCCTATTATCAATTTTTCTTCGTTCTCTTGCTATCTTTATTTGAAAAAGAAGACATCTAAGCTTTTTTTTTTTATTCAGAACTCTGGACAGCACTTTTTTATTGGTGGATGAGTTTATCCACCAATCAGCAAGAACAACCCAGGTTGATCACCAAAAATGGGCCGGCATCTAAACTTACTTTCTTGCATTTCAAATAAAGATACCAAGAGAATGAAGCAAATTTGATCATAGGAGTAAATTAGAAAGTTGCTTAAAATGCCATGCTCTATCTGAATCACAAAAGAAAACATTTGGGTACAGTGTCCCTTTAACCACAATGAATGTATGCATTATAAGGACAGTAAACATGTATAGATATAGAAATATTTACATTCAGTATTTATAAAATAACTGAAGTACATTGTTTTAATATGTATTTCATGTGTTTTGTTATGCATATTTTAAAGAGTTGACACATTACATCTGGTCTTCAAAAGCACACACAATTAGAGCTATATCAGCACTTGTAATATGAGTGTTATTTTCCCTGAGCTATCCACTAACAGTATAGGGCACAGTAAAAAAATCACATTAAGAATCTCTGGTTGAAGGAAAACCCCATTTTTTTCTATGATTCAGATAGAGGGGCCGATTTATTAAGCCCTGTATGCTGCCTTATGCAGCTGTTTCCACCCGAGCCTTCAAGCTCGCCGGAAATAGGTGTTAAGAAGCAGTGATCTTAAGACCACTGCTCCTTAACTCATCTGTGAGAGAGAGAGAGTTTAGGAGTGTGGGGCGCAAATGAATGCTATAACCTTTAAAAACGTATTTTAATATGTTACTATATGGTTAGAGAAAAAATAATAAAAGTCCAAAGAAACTTGTTCTTATAGTATAAAATTATCTTTATTGGTGCAAAAAGCAATTTAACAAATATGTGTGTTCTTTTCAATTGATGTGCAATTATGCAATCCTGTATTATCTGTGGGTCTGTCTATAGAAACTCTACGAAAAAACTTTCTTTAAAAAATTCTTAGGGTAAAATCTTTGTATAAAAAATTCTTTATATTAAAAAATTAAAAAATTAAAACATTAAAACAATACATAAAGGTCATATGGGAGAGTATGGGAGAGTATTAAATTGCATGTAGACTTTAAAAGAAATAGGAGAAATATTCTAGATATTCTGGATATATCTTGTCTAGGTGAGGGAGGACTCTGACTACGCAAAGTGTATATGTTTTTGGAAGAAAAAAAATTCCTTTGTGATCTTAAAAAGTGTGTGATTCGATATATATGCAATACACCTAGTACATAAAAACCTAGTGTAGTGTAGATAAACAATTCCACTTTTAATTTTATAATAGGTCAATTGAAATTATTTTCCTTGATGGTTCTTTTAAAAAACAATATAATAAAGGCGTCTATTTTCACCTTTAGTTTAGACAATATATATGCTTGTCGAATGTAAATTGATAAAATTGTTAAAATAGATAAGATATTGAAAAACCGTAAATCTATTAGATTTGGAACAATGTCAATTGCAATTAATGCAAGTAGAATGCGATTCACATTCACTGAATATGTGGTGAATAAATTGTTTATTTTGCTGTGAAACACAGTCGGCCGACTGATAGGTAAAGGATTATGGTTATTCTTCAAGTGGTCATCTCTATAATAGTTCTGAGTCTATTCCTTTTTTTATAGTTAATAGCTGTATGCTGGGAATGTTTTTCACGTTGCCCGGGTTAATTTTAACGTTGCCAAGGCTCTACGGTCTAGGAGCAAATACTGTATAGTAAGGAGCGGGGGTTTACTTACTTGCTTCCTAGCCGATTCTGGATCCTGGATGTGGGTACAGGTGTTCCTTCTTTAGTCGTCCGCTCAGTTGATGTTGCCGGAGATTGGTTTTTTTCTTTGGTATCCTTGGTATGGTTATTCCTTGCACACAGGTTTTTCGTGCGGCAGCACGGTTGTAATAGTATCCAAAAAGTCCTCTCATACGCTAACAGATAGCGGCTACTTTGTAGCATAGATGTGAGGGCTTGGTTATCAGATTGTTTATCCGATCGCGGTTCCTTTTGTGAAAACAAGTTCAATCAATTTATAAACACCAGTTATAGAAGTGGTGGTGTAGTAGTCCTTGGAGACACAATAGTGGTGTTCTTTTTTGACAGTAGTTTGCTACGCGTTTCGGCCGTGGAACTTGGCCTTTTTCAAGCTTTACTACTGCAGTGTTTCTTGGCGGGATTTTTATACCCTATTTTGTTTTTTCAAATGTTCATGTAATTGATTAATAGTCTCATTTGTGTTTCTAAACATCCTGAAGTTAGATAATTGTTTAATAGGTATTAAATTAGTTGCATTTGTTTTTAGTGGTAATTGGAAAGTATTATACAGGAAATTTTTATATCCACTGTTTTCGTATCCTTTAGAGTAACAATTTTGAAGTAGTATTGAAGGTGTTTATTTAGTGTTTCTTAAATGTTAAAACAGATGATCTTTTTGTATCATTTTAGGTTTTTTTGCATTTTTATTTTTCATTTCCTCTCGTTTGTTGAAGGACATTACAAATTTACTATTTGATAAAAATATATATAAAAAATGTTTTGTAAAGGGCTTGTTGGAATTGGGGGGCACCAGTAAAAATTGGGGAGCACCAATAAAGGTTGGAGCTTGGGAGAATCAATAAAAAGCAATGAAAATGGGTACAGAGTTGGATAAAAATTGAATAGACACTTGGAAGTAATTTAATGGTGTTTTGGTTTTAATCTAAATATTTTAACTCTTTTTTATTATAGAAAGATCTGGCTCATAGGTATTATTTTTGGTTGGATAGTTTTGTGACACATTTAGCTTGTCTTAGTTGTGGGAGTAATATTAACGCCTTTCTTCTATTCTTTTAGGAAGCTGTTCAGATTAAAGTCTATATTTAGACCTTTTGGTTGTAATGTCTGCAGTTGGAAGATCCATTTAGCTTCTGCTTGCATTAGTTTATTAGAGTGATTCCCTCCCCTACAGTTATGGCTTATTTTTTCTATCACTGTGAAAGTAAAATATTTTAGATTACTGTTATTACATAGTCTAAAATGTTTCGGGACTGGAAGCTCTAAATTTCTTTTTTCTTCTGAATTTTCTATAGATAATATGTGCTCTCTTAGTCTTTCACGTACTGTTCGCTCAGTTTCTCCAGTGTATTGGATATTACATTTTTTACATTCTATCAGGTAGATGACATTTTTATCCATACACCTAATGGTGCTTCTGATTTTATATTCTTTTTTAGTAATATTAGATGTAAATGTGTGGGTTTTCTTAGAGTGTCTGCATGCTTTACATATGTGACAGGGGTAGAACCCTTTTAAATCAGATCCTAAAACCCCTTTTTCCATTGCTTTTCTTTTACTGTTCTTCATTGAAGGAGCTAGTCTATTTTTTAATGTATTTGCTTTTCTATATACAAATTTTGGTTTTGGGGGTAGGTGTGGACCTATATCAGGATCATAGCTTAAAATGTACCAATGTTTTCGAATGATTTTTTCTATTATGTGTTTATCTTCAGCATACTGGGTGATAAATGGGATGTTTATTTTATCACTATTACTGTTAAATTTATTTCCCTTGTTAGTATTATTTAAAATATCTGTTCTTTCGATATTTCGGACCTCTTCTATATCTCTTTCTATTTTTTGTGTATCATATCCCCTGTCTGTAAATTTCTGTTTGAACACTATGCTTTGTTGTTCAAATGTCTCAGGGTCATTACAATTTCTTTTTAATCTTAAAAACTGTCCCTTTGGAATATTTTGTTTCCATTTTTTCAAGTGACAACTTTCCCAATGAATATAGTTGTTTGCATCAACTTCCTTAAAGTATGTCTTTGTGTTTAATTTGTCTCCATTTGATGAGATTTCTAAATCTAAATAGTTTATTTTTATTTTGCTGTAATTAAAGGTGAATGTTAGGTTCTTATCATTATTGTTCATATTTTGGATACACTGTATCAGGTCTTTTTCGTCCCCTGTCCATATAAAAAAGAGATCGTCTATGTATCTCTTATACATTAAAAAATATTTCTTAAAATTACTGTTATTGATAAAATTATTTTCCCATAGACCCATGAACAGGTTTGCGTAGCTGGGGGCAAATTTGGTGCCCATCGCAGTTTCGCAAACCTGTTCATAGAAACTACCATCATATAAAAAATAGTTATGTGTTAGAATAAAATTTATGCCCTCTAAAATAGACTAGCTCCTTCAATGAAGAACAGTAAAAGAAAAGCAATTGAAAAAGGGGTTTTAGGATCTGATTTAAAAGGGTTCTACCCCTGTCACATATGTAAAGCATGCAGACACTCTAAGAAAACCCACACATTTACATCTAATATTACTAAAAAAGAATATAAAATCAGAAGCACCATTAGGTGTATGGGTAAAAATGTCATCTACCTGATAGAATGTAAAAAATGTAATATCCAATACACTGGAGATACTGAGCGAACAGTACGTGAAAGACTAAGAGAGCACATATTATCTATAGAAAATTCAGAAGAAAAAAGAAATTTAGAGCTTCCAGTCCCGAAACATTTTAGACTATGTAATAACAGTAATCTAAAATATTTTACTTTCACAGTGATAGAAAAAATAAGCCATAACTGTAGGGGAGGGAATCACTCTAATAAACTAATGCAAGCAGAAGCTAAATGGATCTTCCAACTGCAGACATTACAACCAAAAGGTCTAAATATAGACTTTAATCTGAACAGCTTCCTAAAAGAATAGAAGAAAGGCGTTAATATTACTCCCACAACTAAGACAAGCTAAATGTGTCACAAAACTATCCAACCAAAAATAATACCTATGAGCCAGATCTTTCTATAATAAAAAAGAGTTAAAATATTTAGATTAAAACCAAAACACCATTAAATTACTTCCAAGTGTCTATTCAATTTTTATCCAACTCTGTACCCATTTTCATTGCTTTTTATTGATTCTCCCAAGCTCCAACCTTTATTGGTGCTCCCCAATTTTTACTGGTGCCCCCCAATTCCAACAAGCCCTTTACAAAACATTTTTTATATATATTTTTATCAAATAGTAAATTTGTAATGTCCTTCAACAAACGAGAGGAAATGAAAAATAAAAATGCAAAAAAACCTAAAATGATACAAAAAGATCATCTGTTTTAACATTTAAGAAACACTAAATAAACACCTTCAATACTACTTCAAAATTGTTACTCTAAAGGATACGAAAACAGTGGATATAAAAATTTCCTGTATAATACTTTCCAATTACCACTAAAAACAAATGCAACTAATTTAATACCTATTAAACAATTATCTAACTTCAGGATGTTTAGAAACACAAATGAGACTATTAATCAATTACATGAACATTTGAAAAAACAAAATAGGGTATAAAAATCCCGCCAAGAAACACTGCAGTAGTAAAGCTTGAAAAAGGCCAAGTTCCACGGCCGAAACGCGTAGCAAACTACTGTCAAAAAAGAACACCACTATTGTGTCTCCAAGGACTACTACACCACCACTTCTATAACTGGTGTTTATAAATTGATTGAACTTGTTTTCACAAAAGGAACCGCGATCGGATAAACAATCTGATAACCAAGCCCTCACATCTATGCTACAAAGTAGCCGCTATCTGTTAGCGTATGAGAGGACTTTTTGGATACTATTACAACCGTGCTGCCGCACGAAAAACCTGTGTGCAAGGAATAACCATACCAAGGATACCAAAGAAAAAAACCAATCTCCGGCAACATCAACTGAGCGGACGACTAAAGAAGGAACACCTGTACCCACATCCAGGATCCAGAATCGGCTAGGAAGCAAGTAAGTAAACCCCCGCTCCTTACTATACAGTATTTGCTCCTAGACCGTAGAGCCTTGGCAACGTTAAAATTAACCCGGGCAACGTGAAAAACATTCCCAGCATACAGCTATTAACTATAAAAAAAGGAATAGACTCAGAACTATTATAGAGATGACCACTTGAAGAATAACCATAATCCTTTACCTATCAGTCGGCCGACTGTGTTTCACAGCAAAATAAACAATTTATTCACCACATATTCAGTGAATGTGAATCGCATTCTACTTGCATTAATTGCAATTGACATTGTTCCAAATCTAATAGATTTACGGTTTTTCAATATCTTATCTATTTTAACAATTTTATCAATTTACATTCGACAAGCATATATATTGTCTAAACTAAAGGTGAAAATAGGGCCTTTATTATATTGTTTTTTAAAAGAACCATCAAGGAAAATAATTTCAATTGACCTATTATAAAATTAAAAGTGGAATTGTTTATCTACACTACACTAGGTTTTTATGTACTAGGTGTATTGCATATATATCGAATCACACACTTTTTAAGATCACAAAGGAATTTTTTTTCTTCCAAAAACATATACACTTTGCGTAGTCAGAGTCCTCCCTCACCTAGACAAGATATATCCAGAATATCTAGAATATTTCTCCTATTTCTTTTAAAGTCTACATGCAATTTAATACTCTCCCATACTCTCCCATATGACCTTTATGTATTGTTTTAATGTTTTAATTTTTTAATTTTTTAATATAAAGAATTTTTTATACAAAGATTTTACCCTAAGAATTTTTTAAAGAAAGTTTTTTCGTAGAGTTTCTATAGACAGACCCACAGATAATACAGGATTGTATAATTGCACATCAATTGAAAAGAACACACATATTTGTTAAATTGCTTTTTGCACCAATAAAGATAATTTTATACTATAAGAACAAGTTTCTTTGGACTTTTATTATTTTTTCTCTAACCATATAGTAACATATTAAAATACGTTTTTAAAGGTTATAGCATTCATTTGCGCCCCACACTCCTAAACTCTCTCTCTCTCACAAACGTATTTAATATCATTTGGGGTTGATATTCCAGGAGTCAAGGCTAACCACTAGGCAGCGCAGGAAAGTTTTTGAAAAACTCTGTCCTCTTTGTATCCTTAACTCATCTGCCTGCTCTGAAGTGACGGACAGCAATCAGCCCGATCATGATATTTTGTGTTGAAGAGATTACTAGGTAAACATCTGAAGCAATACATGGCAGAAAAAAAGTGCTGTAATCTAGTGCTCTTGCAAACTAATAATATTCTTGCTAAACTGCTGCCATATGGTGCTCCAAAAATGGGCCGGCTCCTAAACTTACTGCTTTTCAAAAAAAGATACCAACAGAACAAAGACAAATTGATAATAGAAGTAAATTAGAAAGTTGTGTGAAATTGCATGCTCTGGGGCCGATTTATTGTGAAATGCTTGTGCAATGCCGCCCCCTGCACATTCGCGGCTGCTAGCTGGGGGTGTCAATCAGCCCGATCGTATTCGATCGGGTTGAGTTCTGTCTGCCGCCTCAAAGCAGGTGGACAGGTTATGGAGCAGCGGTCTTTAGACAAGCCCCTAAGTGCAGTCATGTAACATTAGCCTAGCATGTTAAAGATTAAACCCCACAAAACTTTACTTATCTTACCATCCTTGCCATCCTCTTCTGCTCTGCTGTTTTGTACAAAAGCGCATCATGGGCACACAGTCTGATCGCACTATTGATCTATAAGTAGCGCCCTTAAGCTGGGTAAAGCAGCCTCGCTTTTTGGATTTTATTACTTCTTGGATGTTTCAATGAATTACTGTGTGTTGAGCAGACTTGTCATTGTGGTACAGCTCTGCTTATGTACAGCCCCCAAAGCAAGGTGCTGTCTCCATCCTTCTTATGTAGAGCCCCCAAAGCAAGATGCTGTCTCCATCCTTCTTATGTACAGCCCCCCACAGCAAGGTGCTGTCTCCATCCTTCTTATGTAGAGCCCCCAAAGCAAGATGCTGTCTCCATCCTTCTTATGTACAGCCCCCCACAGCAAGGTGCTGTCTCCATCCTTCTTATGTAGAGCCCCCCACAGCAAGGTGCTGTCTCCATCCTTTTTATGTAGAGCCCCTCACAGCAAGGTGCTGTCTCCATCCTTTTTATGTAGAGCCCCCCACAGCAAGGTGCTGTCTCCATCCTTTTTATGTAGAGCCCCTCACAGCAAGGTGCTGTCTCCATCCTTTTTATGTAGAGCCCCTCACAGCAAGGTGCTGTCTCCATCCTTTTTATGTAGAGCCCCTCACAGCAAGGTGCTGTCTCCATCCTTCTTATGTACAGCCCCCAAAGCAAGGTGCTGTCTCCATCCTTTTTATGTAGAGCCCCTCACAGCAAGGTGCTGTCTCCATACTTCTTATGTAGAGCCCCCCACAGCAAGGTGCTGTCTCCATCCTTTTTATGTAGAGCCCCTCACAGCAAGGTGCTGTCTCCATCCTTCTTATGTAGAGCCCCTCACAGCAAGGTGCTGTCTCCATCCTTCTTATGTAGAGCCCCCAAAGCAAGGTGCTGTGTCCATCCTTATGTAGAGCCCCCCACAGCAAGGTGCTGTCTCCATCCTTCTTATGTAGAGCCCCCAAAGCAAGGTGCTGTCTCCATCCTGATTATGTAGAGCCCCCCACAGCAAGGCGCTGTCTCCATCCTGATTATGTAGTGCCCCCCACAGCAAGGCGCTGTCTCCATCCTGCTTATGTAGAGCCCCGAAAGCAAGGTGCTGTCTCCATCCTTCTTATGTAGAGCCCCGAAAGCAAGGTGCTGTCTCCATCCTTCTTATATAGAGCCACCCACAGCAAGGTGCTTTCTCCATCCTGCTTATGAAGTGCCCCCCACAGCAAGGTGCCGCCTCCATCCTGTTTATGTAGAGCCCCCCACATCAATGTGCTGTCTCCATCCTGTTTATGTAGAGCCCCCCACATCAATGTGCCGCCTCCATCCTGTTTATGTAGAGCCCCCCCACATCAATGTGCGGTCTCCATCCTGTTTATGTAGAGCCCCCCAGTGCTGTCTCCATCCTGTTTATGTAGAGCCCCCCAGTGTTGTCTCCATCCTGCTTATGTAGAGCCCCCCACAGCAAGGTGCCACCTCCACCCTGCTTATGTAGAGTGCCCCCACAGAAAGGTGCTGTCTCCATCCTGCTTATGTAGAGCCCCCCACATCAATGTGCTGTCTCCATCCTGTTTATGTAGAGCCCCCCAGAGCAAGGTGCTGTCTCCATCCTGTTTATGTACAGCCCCCACAGCATGGTGCCACCTCCACCCTGCTTATGTAGTGCCCCCCACAGCAAGATGCTGTCTCCACCCTGCTTATGTAAGTAAGGTACTGTCTGATACAGAGGCTGCACTATGCTCAAATCAACATGCGAGGAGTTTGCCCACTTGTCAGCCTCCAGCTTGTGATGCTCACCTCTGCATAGCTGTGTAAACCAAGAAAAATACCTCTTTACATAAGTGCGACTGTGTTGGTTATGATGAGACATAAATGTTCTCCTGAGAGAGTTTTCATCCACCTCTCAGCTCATTTAACTTCTGTCTGGTTAATTTCAACTGTGTTTTATATACTGTATTCTCCTTAATAGTATAATTATACATTCTATTTATGTAAAACTCTATTTGTATATCTCCCTGGTAAGGTAAAGTAACAGTTGCTTAAACTGAATTTCTGCATATTAATGAGAATTCTACAGTGCAATTTTGGATCATTTGCTGTTTAATTCTCATACACCTCTTTGCACTCATACTCTTATTGACATAAGGGACATAAAACACAAACGGCTAGATTACGAGTCTTGTGTTATGAGTAAAAAAGCAGCGTTAAGGCTCATAACGCTGCTTTTTTACTACCGCTGGTATTACAAGTCTTGCAGATTTAGGGGCACCGCACACTTTTTTGGCCTTACCGCAAATCAACTTACGCAATTTGCGTATAGTCTATTTTCAATGGGACTTCCATAGCGCCGGTATTACAAACCTTTTTTTTGAGGCCAAAAAGTGAGCGGTACACCCTATCCCGCAAGATTTGTAACGCATTCTAAAGTCAGTAGTTATGAGTTTTACACTGCAACGCTGTAGCATAAAACTCATAACTAAAGTGTTAAAAAGTACACTAACACCCATAAACTATCTATTAACCCCTAAACCGAGGCTCTCCCGCATCGCAAACACTAAAATTATTAACCCCTAATCTGCCGCTCCCGACATTGCCGGCACTAAAATAAACATATTAACCCCTAAACCGCCGTACTCCGCCTCGCAAACATTAGTTAAATATTATTAACCCCTAATCTGCCGCCACCTACCTACATTTATTAACCCCCTAATCTGCCGCCCCAACGTCGCCGCCACTATATTATACTTATTAACCCCTAAATCTAAGTCTAACCCTAACCCTAACACCCCCTAACTTAAATATAATTAAAATAAATATAAATAAAACCTACAATTATTACCTAAATTATTCCTATTTAAAACTAAATACTTACCTGTAAAATAAAGCCTAAGCTAGCTACCTAACTAATAGTTACATTGTATCTAGCTTAGGGTTTATTTTTATTTTACAGGCAAGTTTGTATTTATTTTAACTAGGTAGAATAGTTACAAAATAGTTATTAACCATTTAATAACTACCTTGCTAAAATAATTACAAATTGACCTGTAAAACAGCCAATAGAATGCAAGCTCAATCCTATTGGCTGATTTGATCAGCCAATAGGATTGAAGTTCAATCCTATTGGCTGATTGCATCAGCCAATAGGATTTTTTCAACCTTAATTCCGATTGGCTGATAGAATTCTATCAGCCAATCTGAATCTAAGGGACGCCATCTTGGATGATGTCACTTAAAGGAACCTTCATTCGTCGGGTAGTCGTCGTTGGAAGAGGATGCTCTGCGCCGGATGTCTTGAAGATGGACCCGCTCCGCGCTGGATGGATGAAGATAGAAGATGCCGTCTGGATGAAGACTTCTGCCCGTCTGGAGGACCACTTCTCCCGGCTTGGAAGAAGACTTCTCCCGGCTTCGTTGAGGACTTCTTGCCGCTTCGATGAGGGCTTCTCCCAGCTTCGTTGACTATGGATGTCGGATCTTCAAAACTGTAAGTGGATCTTCAGGGGGTTAGTGTTAGGTTTTTTTAAGGGTTTATTGGATGGGTTTTATTTTTAGGTTAGGGCTAAGGGCAATGCCCATCCAAATGCCCTTTTCAGGGCAATGGGGAGCTTAGCTTAGTTTTTTTTAGTTAGGGTTTTATTTGGGGGGTTGGTGGATGGTGGGTTTTACTGTTGGGGGGTTGTTTGTATTTTTTTTTTCAGGTAAAAGAGCTGATTTCTTTGGGGCAATGCCACGCAAAAGGACCTTTTAAGGACTATTGGTAGTTTAGTTTAGGCTAGGGTTTTTTTTTTATTTGGGGGGGGCTTTTTTATTTTGATAGGGCTATTAGATTAGATGTAATTAGTTTAAAGATCTTGTAATTTGTTTTTTATTTTCTGTAATTTAGTGTTTGTTTGTTTTTGTAATTTAGCTAATTGTATTTAATTTAGTTAATTGTATTTCATTTAGGGAATTTATTTAATTGTAGTGTAGTGTTAGGTGTTAGTGTAACTTAGGTTAGGTTTTATTTTACAGGTAAATTTGTATTTATTTTAGCTAGGTAGTTAGTAAATAGTTAATAACTATTTAGTAACTATTCTACCTAGTTAAAATAAATACAAACTTGCCTGTAAAATAAAAATAAACCCTAAGCTAGCTGCAATGTAACTATTAGTTATATTGTAGCTAGCTTAGGGTTTATTTTACAGGTAAGTATTTAGTTTTAAATAGGAATAATTTAGGTAATAATTGTAGGTTTTATTTCTATTTATTTTAATTATATTTAAGTTAGGGGGTGTTAGGGTTAGGGTTAGACTTAGGTTTAGGGGTTAATAAATATAATATAGTGGCGGCAACGTTGGGGCGGCAGATTAGGGGTTAATAAATGTAGGTAGGTGGCGGCGATGTTAGGGACAGCAGAATAGGGGTTAATAAGATTTAACTAGTGTTTGTGAGGTGGAAGTACGGCAGTTTAGGGTTTAATATGTTTATTATAGTAGCAGTGACGTTGGGGGCGGCAGATTAGGGGCTAATAACATTATGTAGGTGTCGGCGATGTTGTGGGCAGCAGATTAGGGGTTAATAAATATAATGTAGGTGTCGGCGATGTCAGGGGCGGAAGATTAGGGGTTAATAAGTGTAAGATTAGGGGTGTTTAGACTCGGGGTTTATGTTAGAGTGTTAGGTGTAAACAAAACATTTGCTTCCCCATAGGAGTCAATGGGGCTGCGTTACGGAGCTTTACACTGCTTTATTGCAGGTGTTAGGCTTTTTCTCAGCAGGCTCTCCCCATTGATGTCTATGGGGAAATCGTGCACGAGCACGTACAACCAGCTCACCGCTGACTTAAGCAGCGCTGGTATTGGAGTGCGATATGGAGCACAATTTTGCTCTACGCTCACTTCTTGCCTAATAACGCCGGGTTTGTAAAAACCTGTAATACCAGCGCTGTAGGGAAGTAAGCGGTGACAATAACGTGCAAGCTAGTACCGCACCCCTCATAACACAAAACTCGTAATCTGGGCGAAAGTTTCCTTACATTATCCAGCCAGAGCATGCAGTTTTAAAGGGTATGAAACCCACAATTAGATTCAGATACAGCTTATAATTTTAAACAACTTTCCAATTTACTTCTTTTATCTAGTTTGTTATTTTTCTTTTTGTATCCTTTGTTGAAAATGATACCTAGGTATGCTCAGGAGCTTCTGATTAGTGGCAGCACATATATGTGTCATGTTGTTGGCGCACCCAATGCATTTAGCTTGCTCCCAATAGTTCAGTGCTGCTTTTTCAACATAGGATACCAAGGGAATGAAGCAAATTAGATAATAGAAATAAGCTGGAAAGTTGTCTGAATCATGTTATCTAGTTTGCTTCTTTCTCCTGGTATGCTTTGTAGACAAAAGCATGCCTAGAGTATGTATAAAAAGAGGGGGATTATGGGATTGCGCTGAAATAGCTGAGAGATACAATATTTTATAGTAAACTTCGAACTAGAAAATTTAATACAAATGTATATTTAAAGATTTAGGCCTAGATTTGGAGTTCGGCGGTAGCCGTCAAAACCAGCGTTAGAGGCTCCTAACGCTGGTTTTGGCCGCCCGCTGGTATTTGGAGTCAGTGATTAAAGGGTCTAACGCTCACTTTTCAGCCGCGACTTTTCCATACCGCAGATCCCCCTACGCCATTTGCGTATCCTATCTTTTCAATGGGATCTTTCTAACGCTGGTATTTAGAGTCGTTTCTGAAGTGAGCGTTAGAGCTCTAACGACAAAACTCCAGCCGCCTGAAAATAGCAGGAGTTAAGAGCTTTCTGGGCTAACGCCGGTTCATAAAGCTCTTAACTACTGTACCCTAAAGTACACTAACACCCATAAACTACCTATGTACCCCTAAACCGAGCTCCCCCCACATCGCCGCCACTCGATTAAAATATTTTAACCCCTAATCTGCCGACCGCCACCTACGTTATACTTATGTACCCCTAATCTGCTGCCCCTAACCCCGCCGACCCCTGTATTACATTTTTTAACCCCTAACCTGCCCCCCACAACGTCGCCGCCAGCTACTTAAAATAATTAACCCCTAATCTTCAGAACCGCAAAGCGCCGCCACCTACGTTATCCCTATGTACCCCTAATCTGCTGCCCCTAACACCGCCGACCCCTATATTATATTTATTAACCCCTAATCTGCCCCCCTCAACGTCGCAGACACCTGCCTATACTTATTAACCCCTAATCTGCCGAGCGGACCGCACCGCTACTACAATAAAGTTATTAACCCCTAACCCGCCTCACTAACCCTATCATAAATAGTATTAACCCCTAATCTGCCCTCCCTAACATCGCCGACACCTACCTTCAATTATTAACCCCTAATCTGCCGAGCGGAGCTCATCGCTATTCTAATAAATAGATTAACCCCTAAAGCTAAGTCTAACCCTAACACTAACACCCCCCTAACTTAAATATAATTTACATCTAACGAAATAAATTAACTCTTATTAAATAACTTATTCCTATTTAAAGCTAAATACTTACCTGTAAAATAAATCCTAATATAGCTACAATATAAATTATAATTATATTATAGCTATTTTAGGATTTATATTTATTTTACAGGCAACTTTGTATTTATTTTAACCAGGTACAATAGCTATTAAATAGTTAAGAACTATTTAATAGTTACCTAGTTAAAATAATAACAAATTTACCTGTAAAATAAATCCTAACCTAAGATATAATTAAACCTAACACTACCCTATCAATACATTAATTAAATAAACTACCGTACCTACAATTACCTACAATTAACCTAACACTACACTATCAATAAATTAATTAAACACAATTCCTACAAATAAATACAATTAAATAAACTAGCTAAAGTACAAAAAATAAAAAAGAACTAAGTTACAAAAAATAAAAAAATATTTACAAACATAAGAAAAATATTACAACAATTTTAAACTAATTACACCTACTCTAAGCCCCCTAATAAAATAACAAAGCCCCCCAAAATAAAAAATTCCCTACCCTATTCTAAATTAAAAAAGTTACAAGCTCTTTTACCTTACCAGCCCTGAACAGGGCCCTTTGCGGGGCATGCCCCAAGAATTTCAGCTCTTTTGCCTGTAAAAAAAACATACCATACACCCCCCCAACATTACAACCCACCACCCACATACCCCTAATCTAACCCAAACCCCCCTTAAAGAAACCTAACACTAAGCCCCTGAAGATCTTCCTACCTTGTCTTCACCATCCAGGTATCACCGATCCGTCCTGGCTCCAACATCTTCATCCAACCCAAGCGGGGGTTGGCGATCCATCATCCGGTGGCTGAAGAGGTCCAGAAGAGGCTCCAAAGTCTTCCTCCTATCCGGCAAGAAGAGGACATCCGGACCGGCAAACATCTTCTCCAAGCGGCATCTTCGATCTTCTTCCATCCGGTGCGGAGCGGGTCCATCTTGAAGCAGGCGACGCGGATCCATCCTCTTCTTCCGTTGTCTCCCGACGAATGACGGTTCCTTTAAGGGACGTCATCCAAGATGGCGTCCCTCGAATTCCGATTGGCTGATAGGATTCTATCAGCCAATCGGAATTAAGGTAGGAATTTTCTGATTGGCTGATGGAATCAGCCAATCAGAATCAAGTTCAATCCGATTGGCTGATCCAATCAGCCAATCAGATTGAGCTCGCATTCTATTGGCTGATCGGAACAGCCAATAGAATGCGAGCTCAATCTGATTGGCTGATTGGATCAGCCAATCGGATTGAACTTGATTCTGATTGGCTGATTCCATCAGCCAATCAGAAAATTCCTACCTTAATTCCGATTGGCTGATAGAATCCTATCAGCCAATCGGAATTCGAGGGACGCCATCTTGGATGACGTCCCTTAAAGGAACCGTCATTCGTCGGGAGACAACGGAAGAAGAGGATGGACCCGCGTCGCCTGCTTCAAGATGGACCCGCTCCGCACCGGATGGAAGAAGATCGAAGATGCCGCTTGGAGAGAATGTTTGCCGGTCCGGATGTCCTCTTCTTGCCGGATAGGAGGAAGACTTTGGAGCCTCTTCTGGACCTCTTCAGCCACCGGATGATGGATCGCCAACCCCCGCTTGGGTTGGATGAAGATGTTGGAGCCAGGACGGATCGGTGATACCTGGATGGTGAAGACAAGGTAGGAAGATCTTCAGGGGCTTAGTGTTAGGTTTCTTTAAGGGGGGTTTGGGTTAGATTAGGGGTATGTGGGTGGTGGGTGGTGGGTTGTAATGTTGGGGGGGGGTATGGTATGTTTTTTTTTACAGGCAAAAGAGCTGAAATTCTTGGGGCATGCCCCGCAAAGGGCCCTGTTCAGGGCTGGTAAGGTAAAAGAGCTTGTAACTTTTTTAATTTAGAATAGGGTAGGGAATTTTTTATTTTGGGGGGCTTTGTTATTTTATTAGGGGGCTTAGAGTAGGTGTAATTAGTTTAAAATTGTTGTAATATTTTTCTTATGTTTGTAAATATTTTTTTATTTTTTGTAACTTAGTTCTTTTTTATTTTTTGTACTTTAGCTAGTTTATTTAATTGTATTTATTTGTAGGAATTGTGTTTAATTAATTTATTGATAGTGTAGTGTTAGGTTAATTGTAGGTAATTGTAGGTAGTTTATTTAATTAATGTATTGATAGGGTAGTGTTAGGTTTAATTATATCTTAGGTTAGGATTTATTTTACAGGTAAATTTGTTATTATTTTAACTAGGTAACTATTAAATAGTTCTTAACTATTTAATAGCTATTATACCTGGTTAAAATAATTACAAAGTTGCCTGTAAAATAAATATTAATCCTAAAATAGCTATAATATAATTATAATTTATATTGTAGCTATATTAGGATTTATTTTACAGGTAAGTATTTAGCTTTAAATAGGAATAAGTTATTTAATAAGAGTTAATTTATTTCGTTAGATGTAAATTATATTTAAGTTAGGGGGGTGTTAGTGTTAGGGTTAGACTTAGCTTTAGGGGTTAATACATTTATTAGAATAGCGGTGAGGTCCGCTCGGCAGATTAGGGGTTAATAATTGAAGGTAGGTGTCGGCGATGTTAGGGAGGGCAGATTAGGGGTTAATACTATTTATGATAGGGTTAGTGAGGCGGATTAGGGGTTAATAACTTTATTATAGTAGCGCTCAGGTCCGCTCGGCAGATTAGGGGTTAATAAGTGTAGGCAGGTGTCGGCGACGTTGAGGGGGGCAGATTAGGGGTTAATAAATATAATATAGGGGTCGGCGATGTTAGGGCAGCAGATTAGGGGTACATAGGGATAACGTAGGTTGCGGCGGTTTACGGAGCGGCAGATTAGGGGTTAAAAAAAATATGCAGGGGTCAGCGATAGCGGGAGCGGCAGATTAAGGGTTAATAAGTGTAAGGGTAGGGGTGTTTAGACTCGGGGTACATGTTAGAGTGTTAGGTGCAGACGTAGGAAGTGTTTCCCCATAGGAAACAATGGGGCTGCGTTAGGAGCTGAACGCTGCTTTTTTGCAGGTGTTAGGTTTTTTTTCAGCTCAAACAGTCCCATTGTTTCCTATGGGAGAATCGTGCACGAGCACGTTTTTGAGGCTGGCCGCGTCCGTAAGCAACTCTGGTATCGAGAGTTGCATTTGCGGTAAAAATGCTCTACGCTCCTTTTTTGGAGCCTAACGCAGCATTTGTTTGAACTCTCGATACCAGAGTTAAATTTATGGTGCGGCCAGAAAAAAGCCCGCGGAGCGTTAACAGCCCTTCTACCGCCGAACTCCAAATCTAGGCCATAGTGTCCTCAAAAAAGGGGATTATGACATACGTGGTAACTATAATGATTGCCCAAAAAAGGAATTATAACCTACGTGGTAACTGGAAATAATGCCCAGATAAGCACAAAAGATGGATGATTCTCCAAAAAGAGCCGAAAGCAATGGTGTGATTACAACTCAAAAAAACAATAAAAATCATGAAATACTAGAAATATATAAATATATATTAAAAATATTTAACAAAAGAACAAATAGAAGATACAAATTCCCAATTGATATTATCTAAAAACTGCGTATTTGATAATATCTACAAAGATGCCGGCATCAGTTAATGTATAGGTTAATATTCATAATACAATTTATGCACAATAAAAACACATGTTGCAAATACAAATGATCCAAGCATCCAATATATACTGTGAGCTCAAGACAGGCTATGGATCAATTGTTAACAATCAAAGCTTGATACTATGTATCTGGGACGGAAGCTTGTGTAACGTCTTTAGGATTTTACCCTAATTGATACCTTATGTCCTCAGTTAGTATAACCAAGATCCGTGAGTTAGCGGGGTCACTTATGTAAGTACCTGATCCTTGGAAACTGTACTGGGGAATCTCCGTTGGCTAAATTATTAGCTTGGGTGCAATAAGCAGCACTGTGTGTCCTCGGCAGCACTGTGTGTCCTCGGCAGCACTGTATGTCTTCGGCGTGCCAAAGAAACAGTGTATCCTCGCTGTAAGTAGTTCGGGTTGTTAGGTTAACGCTGTTCCTGTAGGATATACTGGAGATCTGAAATGCTAAGTAATTATTGATATCGGAACAGTAGAGAGATCAATGGGATTGATGGGTCTTATTTGTAAAAGTAGGTCCTGGGACAGGAATTATACATTTAGAGACTATTCAGATTTGGGAAATAGCTTGATGTACCTGCCCTATCTACTCACAAATAGACCACACCGGTTGAGCCCAAAAAGTATATTTGTATCCAAAGTAAGCAAATCTACGCGTTTCAACCACCAGGGGCCTAGAGTATGCTCAGGAGCAGCAATGCACAACTAGGAAATAGCTTCTGATTGGTGACTGCACATATATGCCTCTTGTCATTGGCCCACCCAGTGTGTTCAGCTAACTCTCAGTAGTGCATTACTGCTTCTTCAATAAAAGATAACAAAAGAACAAAGCAAATTTGCTAACAGAAGTAAATTAAAAAGTTGTTTAACATTGAATGTTTTATCTAAAACGTAAAAGAGAAAAAGGCTTTCATGTTCCTTTAAGTACTCCAACCATGTGTGTATAAGATAAGATGCCAGCGAATATTCCATGAATGAGTGTCTCCTGAATGCATATTCTGTGTTTTTATATGTATTGATAATACACTACGTACTGTTATTGTTCAATATCGCCTAGATTATGAATTTTGCGCTAAACAGAGTGCGAAACTAACGGCAAAAAGTTGCTTTATTTCACTCTCCATAGCGCTGCCATTACGAGTTAGTGAAAAGCCTCCTTGTGCTGTGCGATATGGCGGCGTTAAGCTCCATACCGCACAAAATCCAAGGGCTGACTTTACGTGCTTGTGCACGCTTTCCCCTATCAATGGGGAGAGAGTGTTAGAAAAAAACCTAACACCGAAAGTGCGGAATGAAAAATCTCCGTAACGCAACCCCATTGATGTCTAGGGGGAAAAAAGTTACGTTTAAACCTAACACCCTAACAAAAACCCCAAGTCTAAACACCCCTAATCCGTGGCCTCCGACATCACGACACCTAAATAAAGTTATTAACCTCTAATGCGCCACTCCCAGACATCGCCTCCACTAAATAAAGTGATTAACCCCTAAACTGCCGCTCCCCGACATTGCCACCACTGAATAAAATGATTAACCCCTAAACCGCCGCTCCCCGACATCGCCACTACTAAATAAAATGATTAACCCCTAAACCACTGCTCCCTGACATCACCGCCACTAAATAAAAGGATTAAACCCTAAACCTCTGGCCTCCCATATCGCTGCTACTAAATAAACCTATTAACCCCTAAACCTCTGGCCCCCCACATCGCCGACACTAAATAAACCTATTAACCCCTAAACCGCCAGCCCTCCACATTGCAAAACACTAAATTAAATTATTAACCCCTAAACCTAATACACCCCTAACTTTAAATTAAAATTACAATATAACTATGTTAAAATAAATAAAAAGTTACCTGTGAAATAAAAAAATCCTAAGTTTAAACTATAAATTAACCTAACATAACTATTCTAATAAAATAAAAAAATACCAATTCAAAAATCTAAATGACAAATTTAAAAAAATTTAACACAACTTTTTTTTTTCTTTTCTTTTTCTTTCACGATTTGTTGTTTGCGAGTAGATTCGCCAGATATTTCACGGTTTGCTTTTGTTTTGTTTTTTAATGGATAGATATATATCTCACCATAAAGGTGCCTCCCCTAGTATGCCTCCTAAACAAAAAGATAGGAAAGGGAATTCGAAAACTTAGAGTTGTCCCTAGATTCATACCAAGAGCAGGGATCAACTAGTGTTTGTTTCAATGATATGTCAGAGTTAGCCTCTGAAGTCACTAAATTGATTACTCTCCATCTAGATACGATTAAACAGGAAATTAAATCCAAGATCTCTAATTTGACGATAGAAGTTAGGCAATTTGCAGCCAGAATGGAGGAGGTAGAGACAAGAGTGTCTCATCTGGAAGACAGAGTGAATCTTTTTGTTCCTACTTCAACAGCACATGGTAAAGCCATTACTCTGTTACAGTCTAGAATTAAAGATCTGGAAGACCGATCGAGACGTAACAATTTGAGAGTTATTGGCCTCCCAGAAATTCCAGATTTTCAAGATTTAATGGCTTTTGTTTCTGTTACCCTGCCTCAGACACTCCTGATTCCCCCTCCTTCTGTCCCGTTTCAGATAGAAAGAGTTCACAAAATTGGCTTTGTGAGAGAGAACTCTGCGGAAGCTAAGCCAAGACCTATTATCTTTAAATTTGTCAATTATCAAGATAAAATGTTGTATTTGAAATATTATAGGAAACTTAATTCCCTTCTGATTGGCCCACATAAGATCTTAATCTTCCAAGACTTCTCTTCGGAGACATCATCTAAAAGAAGAGAAATGTCCCCATTTTATGCGAAGCTGATGAAAGTAGGCTGTAATGTTAGATTAATTTACCCTGCTAAACTGATAGTTAACAAAGAAGTGATTTCTTATACGTTAAACAATGTGAACAAAGCTGTTTCTTTTTGCAAAGAGATGGGGTTATTATAATGAAGTTATCTATTGTGGGGCAATTACCACAGGTAAATCCTCTAGACTAAAGGATGAAGTTAGTTTTTATATTGTGTGCGATTTTAACTTAGGGTTTTTGCAGCTTGGCAAATCCAAACCCGATATTGCCTTTTTACAGGAAATTCATTTAAAAACAACCGAAATTTCCAAACTTCAGACAAAATAGGTTGGGGAAGTTATTGCCGCCCCTTATATCTCTCGGAAGAGAGCAGTGGCTATTCTTTTTAATAAATCTTTAGAGTATACAATAGATTCAAACATCTCTGATCTAGAGGGACATTTTCAAATTACAGAGATAACATATAACAAAACATGATTTATATTATGTAATATATATGGTCCTAATAATGTTGACAGAAATTTCTGGAATAATTTGACACTCCTACATAAATATATTGGTCAGAACCTCATAGTGGCCGGAGATTTTAATTTGATAGCGGATCTTAATTTAGATAGATATAGTAAAATAGTGCAGGGTTTTAGGGACAGGAAGACACATATTTTGCAGAAGTTTTGTGAACATTTAGGACTGGTTGGTATCTGGCGTACTCAGAACCCAGACTTAAAATCTTATACCTGTGTTTCTAAAGGGCATCAATCCTTGTCCAGAATCGACTGGTTTCTGATTGCCGATTCCTTGATTGGTCTTGACTGGAGAGCAGATATTGGGGACATAGTAATCTCAGACCACGCTATTATTTCAATTGATTAATGCCTCTTTTATACATCCTTTTCGTTATCAGCGTTTCTATTTCCTGAAATACCTAGCAAATAATATTAAGTTTCAAAATTGGCTTAAAGAGGAATGGAGGGCCTTTGTAGAAAAGGCCGACGTGTTTTGGGAAGCCGCTAAGGTGGTTTTAAGAGGGAATATTAAAGCCTATATTTGTCGTCTTAAAAAAAAGTTTAAACAACAAGAAATCCAGATGTCAAACCAGGTTAAAAATGCTTATAGAGCGTATTTAGGTAATCCTTCTAATTATTAATGGCGTAAATATATCAATGCTAAGGACGCTGGAGATATTTTTATTAAACAGAAAACCATTCAAGAAAATCAAAAACAGAAAGCTCTGTATGGGGGTTTTGTGGGAGGTCCGACAAATTTCTTGCTATAATTACGAAAGTAATTAATAGGAATAGCATAGCGGCCATTAGATGTGGAAATGACAGATTCAGTAATAACTTTGATATCGAAAGAATATTCTTTAACTACTTTAAAGAATTCTATAAATGTGTGGATTGGGAGGTAGATAAGAAAGAGGTATTTTAGGATAAAATTAAGCGTCCCAAACTTCCGGTAGAGAGTTTGGCTGAAATTAATTGTCCTATTTCAGAGGCCGAAATATTAGAAGCCATTAAGGCTGCGAAAATTAATAAAGCGGCCGGACCAGACTGTCTACCTATAGAATTTTATAGGATTTTGCAGACAGAAATGTCTCCTATATTAAATAAATTATTTAATACATATTTCCTAAATAATTGTAAATGTTCCCCGTATTTTGCAGCCGCTAATATATCTTTGATTGCAAAAAAATAAAGATCCTGAACTTATGTCATTATACAAACCTATATCAGTGTTAAATGCTGATTACAAACTATTAACTTAAATTCTAGCAAATAGATTAAAGCCACATTTAGGTCTAATTATTCACGAAAATCAATCAGGTTTTATGGCTGGGAGGAATCCGGTAAAAAATATGCGTAAGGTAATGACACTGCTTGATTTTTTTGGGAATAAATTTAAGGCAGCTAGACATAGTGATATGGCAGACTTGGCATTATTGACAGTGGACGCAGAAAAAGCCTTCGATCGGATTTCTTGGGAGCATCTTTTTTTATTCTTTAGAACAATTTGGTTTGACTGGACATTATAATAATTTTATCAGTTTAATATATAGTGCACCAACTTCAGCCTTTATTATTAATGGTGAGATCTCTCAACGGCTAGTTTTACAAAGGGGAACTAGACAAGGCTGCCCACTTTCTCCTTTACTTTTTAATATTTCTTTAGAACCACTGGCAATTTATCTTCGTCAACAACTTGAGGGTATTCATTTAGGGAATCATAAATTGGTCTTGTTACTTTATGCTGATAATTCATTACTATTTTTGAGCAACATTAAGAAGAACTTACCATATCTTCTTGATATTGTCGCAATATTTGGTCAAATTTCTGGCTATAAAATTAACCTGTCTAAATCTGAACTCATGTGGTTGCATAAAAAGGATCACAGTATTAATCATCCATTTGTTGAAACTTCTCAGGTTAACTATTTAGGGATCAGGCTATGTCCTAATCCTGAAGAATGGTATAACTTAAATTTCCCTAGATGTTTCAACAATTGTAGGAGAAAGATGGGGGATTAGGTAAAGCTCCCTATTTCATTAACAGCGCGTATTATATTGATTAAAACTTTACTGTTTCTGAAATTATATTATTTAATACAGAATATCCCGGTCAATATACATAAAACTGATATAATAAAATACAATAAATGTTGCTCCAAGTTTATTTGGAAAGGGACTAAAGAACGTATTGCGGTTCACCATCTTATAAATACCAAATCTGCCGCCGGGTTGGCTTTACCAAATATTCAAACCTATTGTCTTGCGGCGTGCGTCAATATTGCTTTAGATTGGGTTACTGAGCAGGAACAGGTAACTTCCCTGTTATGGGAATCATCGTTAGTGATGCCTTTTCAATTGAACGCTATTTTGCATTGTCCAATAACTTTGTTGCCTTCTTCGGTTTATGCGTTAATAACTATTAAAAATATTATCATAGCGTGGCAGAAACTTTGCTTTGAGGTAGGCTGTTCCCCATATATTTAAAAATTTCTTCCTATTACAGGTAACCCAAATTTTGCACCTGGATTAACAAATAACGTATTCAGACATTGGTCTAGTAAGGGCCTGAAATATGTCATACAAATTTTAAATTTGGATTATTCTCCTCTAGCTTTTTATGATTTACGCCAACAATATGGGCTTGGTAATCAAGATTTCTATGCATATCTACAGTTAAGACATTATTGTACTGAATTAAGACAAAGTTTTGGGCTAGATTGGTCGCTTGCAGATCTTCAGAGTAGAATCAATTCATATCAATTAGGTATTTACTCATTTTCCTCTTTCTATGCAATACTCAATCAACGACCCTCTTTAGAGCAATTGGATTATATAGTTTTTAAATGGACAAGGTTCTTCCCTAATATTGACACACAGGCTATAGTTGATACGTTCAAAATAACTGAGAAAGCCTGGGTCCTGACGGCATGGAGAGAATCCCAGATTAAGATTTGTTTAATGACATATTTAACGCCAGATAAATTATCCAGTTGGTATAGGTCAAATATTTTATGTTCCAGATGTAGTGCGCCCAGTGCAGATCTTTTTCATTGTTTTTGGGCATGCCCGAAAATCATGCAATTCTGGGCTAAAGTGTCATATTGGATGAATACAATTTTATTGTTAGATTTTCATATTCATCCATTTGTAATATTTTTTCTAGCAAAATTTCAAGGATCTATAAAAACTTCAAGTTAATTAATACGATTATATTTTTAGGACAGAATCTTATTCTAAGATCCTGGAAAGCACAATCAGCACCAAGACTGACAGAACTTAAAAAGGCCCTGACTGCGCAATTTTTGTCAGAACAGTGTAATTTACAGAATCCCACAGACGCTCAACTAGAGGTATTTTTGAAACATTGCAAAGTGTATATTTTATCACTTCCCGAGGCGGTGCAAATCTTGCTAGTTAAACCTGTTATAAAATCAGCATATGTCCAATTACAGATATATGCCGGGCATCTACCCAGTATATGGTTGCCATCATAATTGTGTGTTTTGAGGGTGGTGGTGGTGAGTTGGGGAGTTTTCTTTTTCCTTTCTTTTTCCTTCCATATTTTTTTTTCTTCTCCTTTTTCTTTCTCTTTTTATTGTTATTACTATGATCGGTGTATATTGCTCCTGTTCGTAGTTTTTTTTTATTATCTGTTTTTTTATTTAATAGGTAAAAATTCCTACAGTAGAGAATGATGTTTTTGAATGATGACAAATGTTTTGCTTATTTTTTGTTGGGTCCTGCGTGACGCCATAACGCTATGATTATTTTGTTTTTGTTCTTGAATATTCAGTATTGTTTTTCTCTATTGATGGTTAAATAACGTTTAAAAAAAAACAAAAAAAACCCTAAACCTCCAGCCTCCCATATCGCTGCTACTAAATAAACCTATTAACCCCTAAACCTCTGGCCCCCCACATCGCCGCCACTAAATAAACCTATTAACCCCTAAACCGCCAGCCCCCCCACATTGCAAAACACTAAATTAAACTATTAACCCCTAAACCTAACACACCCCTAACTTTAAATTAAAATTACAATATAACTATGTTAAAATAAATAAAAACTTACCTGTGAAATAAAAAAATCCTAAATTTAAACTATAAATTAACCTAACATAACTATTCTAATAAAATAAAAAATACCAATTAAAAAATCTAAATGACAAATTTTAAAAAATGTAACACTACGAAAAAAATAAAAAAATATAAAATTCCAAAAAATAATAAACACTAAATTACGAAAAATTTAAAATTATTATGTTTGATTAAGGGGGAAACCCCGAAACGTCACTGTCCTGTATTTTATCAGTCACAAATAAAGTGAACCTTTTGAGAAGCTGTGGACCGCTGTTTGTGGACACTACTTACTGTTGTGAACCTACTCCTGAATCTGAACTATGGGACGGTTTTCAATCAACAGCACCCATTCTAATATGTCAAAGTGAATATCTACTTCCAGAATCACTTCCACTTCAGGGTTATGGAATGAAAGATGGACTGTGAACAAAACACTATGGGGTCGATTTATCAAAGCGTCAATTGGCCCCAATGCATCTGTTTCCGCGCAAGCCTTGCCGGAAACAGGAGTTAAGAAGCAGTGGTCCTTAACTCGTCCGCCACCTCTGAGGTGGCGGACAGCAATTATCCCGATTGGATACGATCGGTTTGATTGAAATCCCCTGCTAGCGGCCTCGAATCTGCATGGGGCAGTGTTGCACAAGCATTTCATGAGAAATGCTTGTGCAATGATAAATGCCGACAGCGGATCATGTCCGTCCGTACAATGATAATTCGGGCCCTATGTGGTTGACAGCAATCTTTTGTCTGTTTTTTGGCATATAACGATTTCTGAACTTCTGCCAAAATAGGGCTAGATTATGGATGGATCACAATTGTTTGCGCGAGAAGCTCAAACACAATCACAAGCTTGTGGTATTTTTTGTGATCAACAAGTATTATAAGTGAAGCGGTATTTAAATAACTGCAAGTTAATTTGTTATAATTTGCGCTCCCTATACTTCCAGTGGGCCCAGTTGAGTGCAAAAGTGCTCTTGTATTACAGGTTTAAAGTAAATCCAATAGCTCAAATGCAGTCCCATTTTGCGCTCAAACTTTTTACGCAACTTGAAAGGTGCATAAAGAGTACACTACACTATTAACACCTAAACAGCAACATCCCCCATTGCAATAAGCTCCCTACAATATTAACCCCTAAACCACCAAACATCCCATCGCAAATTACCCCGCTACCTATTAACACTTAAACCACCCCCACCGCAATAACCCTCTAATCTATTAACACCTTAACCGCCTTTTCAACCTACCCCCTAACATATTACCTCCCTAACTGCCACAACCCCACATCGCAAACTACCCTTCAACCTATTAACACCCTAACTGCCACAACCCCCACCTCAAAATATCCCCTATCCGCAACAACCCCCTATCGCAATCTACCCCCTAACCTTCTAACAGCTAACCACCACAAGACTCCTAACCTTAGATCACCTAAATTATAAAAAATAAAAAAACACTAGCATTACAAAAAAAAAAATATACCAAAAATATTAAAACCCAACCAGTAAAAACCCTATCCTAAATGTAAAGTCCCCTTTAAAAAAAACTAAAAAAAATTGCCATGAAAAGGGCATTTGTTGGTCAGTACCTTAGGTGAAGTATTCATCTCTTTTGCATAAAAAAACTATACTAAAATCAAAGTAACCCCCCCAAAAAAAACCTAACCTAAAAAATTGCCCTGAGAAGGGCATTTGTCTGGCATTGCCCTGAAGTGATTACAGCTCTTTTGGTCAAACATTAAAACATTGTCTTTAAAAAAATGTTAATCTAAAAAACCCTATCTAAAAGAATGCCCTGAAAAGGACATCAGTGATTTAGCTCTTTTGCAGGAAAAAAAACAACCTGTTAAAAAAATATCTGAAAATAAATGCCCTTAAAAGGGCACCAGTGATTTAGCTCTTTTGAAAAAAAAAAACCTTTACTAAAACTAAAGGGAAAAAAACCTCCAAACATTTTTATTTACAGCTAAAGCCCAAAAGTTGATATTCACAAACTTGAATCCAGCTTCTTAGGGGGGCAGCTGTTTGTCCATGGTGGTGGTCATGAGGTCCTCTTCAGTCTTCTCTGGTGGTCCTCAGGGGAGTTTTGGCATCTTATTCTACCCAATGTATCTTCATGCTGTCAATGCAGCACACTTGAATGCAAGATCCCCTCTTATATACGGGTGACCTTGAATTTCTATTGGCTGATTTTCCAATACAACATTTAAATCAGCCAATAGAATGAAAGCTTTTTCTACTGGCTGATTTGAATTTGGATTTGAAAATCAGCAAATAGAAATACAAGGGCATCCCTTTATAAGGGGGAACCTTACATTCAAGTTTCAGTGTGCTGCAGTGACAGCATGAAGATGCATAGCATAGAAGAAGATGCCAGAACGCCCCTGAGGACCACCCGAGAAGACTTAAGACCACCTCCATGGACTTGTCGCTGCCCCTTTGCATAGCTGGATTCCAGTTGGTGAGTACAAACTTTTGGGATTTAGCTGTTGTTTTTTTTTTTTTTTGGGGGGGGGGGTTATTTGCAAAATAGCTAAATCACTGATGCCCTTTTTCAGTTATAATTGATATATATAATCAGTTATAATTGATATATATAATTGTTATATATGATTGTAACAGCCAATAGAATGTGAGCTCAATCCTATTGGCTGATTGGATCAGCCAATAGGATTTTTTCAACCTTAATTCCGATTGGCTGATAGAATTCTATCAGCCAATCTGAATCTAAGAGACTCCATCTCGGATGACATCACTTAAAGAGATATTCATTCTTTAAGAAGACGTCGATTGAAGATGATGCTCCGCGCTGGATGTCTTGAAGATGGAGCCGCTTCGCGCCGGATGGATGAAGATAGAAGATGCCGTCTGGATGAAGACTTCTGCCCGTCTGGAGGACCACTTCTCCCAGCTTGGATGAAGACTTCTCCCGGCTTAGTTTAGGACTTCTTGCCGCTCCGATGAGGATGCAGATCTTCAAAACTGTAAGTGGATCTTCAGGGGTTAGTGTTAGGTTTTTTTAAGGGTTTATTGTGTGGGTTTTATTTCTAGGTTAGGGCTTTGGGCCGCAATAGAGCTAAATGCCCTTTTAAGGGCAATGTCCATTCAAATGCCCTTTTCAGGGCAATGGGGAGCTTAGTTTTTTTTAGTTAGGGTTTTATTTCTGGGGTTGGTTGTGTGGGTGGTGGGTTTTACTGTTGAGGGGGTTGTTTGTATTTTTTTTTTCAGGTAAAAGAGCTGATTTCTTTGGGGCAATGCCCCGCAAAAGGCCCTTTTAAGGGCTATTGGTAGTTTAGTTTAGGCTAGGGTTTTTTTTATTTTGGGGGAGCTTTTTTCATTTTGATAGGGCTATTAGATTAGGTATAATTAGTTTAAATATCTTGTAATTTGTTTTTTATTTTCTGTAATTTAGTGTTTTTTTTGTAATTTAGGTAATTGTATTTAATTTATTTAATTGTATTTAATTTAGGGAATTTATTTAATTGTAGTGTAGTGTTAGTCTAACTTAGGTTAGGTTTTATTTTACAGGTAAATTTGTATTTATTTTAGCTAGGTAGTTAGTAAATAGTTAATAACTATTTAGTAACTATTCTACCTAGTTAAAATAAATACAAACTTGCCTGTAAAATAAAAATAAACACTAAATTAGCTACAATGTAACTATTAGTTATATTGTAGCTAGCTTAGGGTTTATTTTATAGGTAAGTATTTATTTTTAAATAGGAATTATTTAGTTATTAATAGTAGGTTTTCTTTAGATTTATTTTAATTATATTTAAATTAGGGGGTGTTAGGGTTAGACTTAGATTTAGGGGTTAATAAATTTAGTATAGTGGCGGCGACGTTGGGGGCGGCAGATTAGGGGTTAATAAATGTAGGTAGATGGCGGCGATGTTAGGGGCGGCAGATTAGGGGTTAATAATACTTAACTAATGTTTGTGATGCGGGAGTGCGGCTGTTTAGGGGTAAATATGTTTATTATAGTGGCGGCGATGTCCGGAGCGGCAGATTAGGGGTTAATAAGTATAATGTAGGTGTCGGTGATGTCGGGGGTGGCAGATTAGGGGTTAATAAATGTAAGGTTAGGGGTGTTTCGACTCGGGGTTCATGTTAGGGTGTTAGGTGTAAACATAAAATGTGTTTCCCCATAGGAATCAATGGGGCTGCGTTACTGAGCTTTACGCTGCTTTATTGCAGGTGTTAGACTTTTTTTCAGCCGGCTCTCTCCATTGATGTCTATGGAGAAATTGTGCACGAGCACGTACAACCAGCTCACCGCTGTCTTAAGCAGCGCTGGTATTGGAGTGCGGTATGGAGCACAATTTTGCTCTATGCTCACTTCTTGCCTTTTAACGCCGGGTTTGTAAAAAACCTGTAATACCACCGCTGTAGGTAAGTGAGCGGTGACAATAACGTGCAAGTTAGCACCGCACCCCTCATAACGCAAAACTCGTAATCTAGCCGTAAGCTTACACAAAATTACTAAAAAAAAAACAATTACACCTAATCTAATAGCCCTTTAAAAATAAAAAAGCCCCCGCAAAATAAAAACTACCAATAGCCTTTAAAAGGGCCTTTTGTAGGGCATTGCCCTAAAGAAATCAGCTCTTTTACCTGTAAAAAAAATACAAAGTCCCCCCAACAGTAAAACCCACCACTCAACCAACCCCTCCAAAATAAAAAACCTAACTCTAAAAAAAAAATAAGCTACCCATTGCCCCAAAAGGGGTATTTGTATGGGCATTTAGCTCTTTTGCATTGCCCTTAAAAGGGCATTTAGCTCTTTTTCAAAGCCCAAACCCTAATCTAAAAATAAAAACACCAAAAAAATTAAAAAATAACCTAACACTAACCCCAGACGTTCACTCACGGTTGCTGAAGTCTGGACATCCATCTCCATCCAGGCGGCAAGATCTTCATCCATCCTGGGGGTGTCTTATATCTTCATCCCAGCAGCGCGGAGCAGAGCCACCCTGGAAGCTGATCCTATCCTACGTGGAGCGTCCTCTTCATACAGTCGCCGCCCTACACTGAAGTTGAATGCAAGGTAGCCGTTTTCTTTAGGGCACTGCCCTAAAAAAGCCCTTTAAGGGCTATTGGTAGTTTATTGTAGGCTAGGGGGTGTTTTTGTTTTGGGGGGGCTTTTTATTTTTATTGGGCTATTAGAGTAGGTGTAATTGTTTTTATTTTTTATAATTTTGTTTATTTTTTGTAATCTTAGTGTTTTTTATGTTTCGTGATTTTAGTGTTTATTATTTTTGGTAAACTTAGATTGTTTACATTTTTCGTAGGATTTGTTTTTTTTGTTGTAATTTAGATTTTTTAATTTTTTTCGTAGTGTTAGGTTTTTTTAAATTTGTAATTTAAATATTTTAATTGGTAGTATTTCTCCAACATAGGTGTGTCCGGTCCACGGCGTCATCCTTACTTGTGGGATATTCTCTTCCCCAACAGGAAATGGCAAAGAGCCCAGCAAAGCTGGTCACATGATCCCTCCTAGGCTCCGCCTACCCCAGTCATTCTCTTTGCCGTTGTACAGGCAACATCTCCACGGAGATGGCTTAGAGTTTTTTAGTGTTTAACTGTAGTTTTTCATTATTCAATCAAGAGTTTGTTATTTTCAAATAGTGCTGGTACGTACTATTTACTCAGAAACAGAAAAGAGATGAAGAATTCTGTTTGTATGAGGAAAATGATTTTAGCAACCGTAACTAAAATCCATGGCTGTTCCACACAGGACTGTTGAGAGCAATTAACTTCAGTTGGGGGAACAGAGTGCAGTCTCTTACTGCTTGAGGTATGACACATTCTAACAAGACGATGTAATGCTGGAAGCTGTCATTTTCCCTATGGGATCCGGTAAGCCATGTTTATTACGATTGTAAATAAGGGCTTCACAAGGGCTTATTTAAACTGTAGACTTTTTCTGGGCTAAATCGATTGATTATTAACACATATTTAGCCTTGAGGAATCATTTTATCTGGGTATTTTGATATAATAATATCGGCAGGCACTGTTTTAGACACCTTATTCTTTAGGGGCTTTCCCAAAGCATAGGCAGAGTCTCATTTTCGCGCCGGTGTTGCGCACTTGTTTTTGAGAGGCATGGCATGCAGTCGCATGTGAGAGGAGCTCTGATACTTATAAAGGACTTCTGAAGGCGTCATTTGGTATCGTATTCCCCTTTGGGTTTGGTTGGGTCTCAGCAAAGCAGATACCAGGGACTGTAAAGGGGTTTAAAGCTTAAAACGGCTCCGGTTCCGTTATTTTAAGGGTTAAAGCTTCCAAAATTGGTGTGCAATATTTTCAAAGCTTTAAGACGCTGTGGTGAAAATTTGGTGAATTTTGAACAATTCCTTCATGTTTTTTCGCAATTGCAGTAATAAAGTGTGTTCAGTTTAAAATTTAAAGTGACAGTAACGGTTTTATTTTAAAACGTTTTTTGTACTTTCTGATCAAGTTTATGCCTGTTTAACATGTCTGAGCTACCAGATAGACTGTGTTCTGAATGTGGGGAAGCCAGAATTCCTATTCATTTAAATAAATGTGATTTATGTGATAATGACAATGATGCCCAAGATGATTCCTCAAGTGAGGGGAGTAAGCATGGTACTGCATCATTCCCTCCTTCGTCTACACGAGTCTTGCCCACTCAGGAGGCCCCTAGTACATCTAGCGCGCCAATACTCCTTACTATGCAACAATTAACGGCTGTAATGGATAATTCTGTCAAAAACATTTTAGCCAAAATGAACCCTTGTCAGCGTAAGCGTGGCTGCTCTGTTTTAGTTACTGAAGAGCATGACGACGCTGATATTAATATCTCTGAAGGGCCCCTAACCCAATCTGAGGGGGCCAGGGAGGTTTTGTCTGAGGGAGAAATTACTGATTTAGGGAACATTTCTCAGCAGGCTGAATCTGATGTGATTACATTTAAATTTAAATTGGAACATCTCCGCATTTTGCTTAAGGAGGTATTATCCACTCTGGATGATTGTGAAAATTTAGTCATCCCAGAGAAACTATGTAAAATGGACAAGTTCTTAGAGGTGCCGGGGCTCCCAGAAGCTTTTCCTATACCCAAGCGGGTGGCGGACATTGTTAATAAAGAATGGGAAAGGCCCGGTATTCCTTTCGTCCCTCCCCCCATATTTAAAAAATTGTTTCCTATGGTCGACCCTAGAAAGGACTTATGGCAGTCAGTCCCCAAGGTCGAGGGAGCGGTTTCTACTTTAAACAAACGCACCACTATTCCCATAGAGGATAGTTGTGCTTTCAAAGATCCTATGGATAAAAAATTAGAAGGTTTGCTTAAAAAATTGGCTAATTCTTTCACTCTAGACGCCTCTTTGCAATTGGCTAAGTTAGCGGCTAAGAACTCTGGGTTTGCTATTGTGGCGCGCAGAGCGCTTTGGTTGAAATCTTGGTCGGCTGATGCGTCTTCCAAGAACAAGCTACTAAACATTCCTTTCAAGGGGAAAACGTTGTTTGGTCCTGACTTGAAAGAGATTATCTCTGATATCACTGGGGGTAAGGGCCACGCCCTTCCTCAGGATCGGCCTTTCAAGGCAAAAAATAGACCTAATTTTCGTCCCTTTCGTAAAAACGGACCAGCCCAAGGTGCTACGTCCTCTAAGCAAGAGGGTAATTCTTCTCAGGCCAAGCCAGCTTGGAGACCAATGCAAGGCTGGAACAAGGGAAAGCAGGCCAAGAAACCTGCCACTGCTACCAAGACAGCATGAAATATTGGCCCCCGATCCGGGACCGGATCTGGTGGGGGGCAGACTCTCTCTCTTCGCTCAGGCTTGGGCAAGAGATGTTCTGGATCCTTGGGCGCTAGAAATAGTCTCCCAGGGTTATCTTCTGGAATTCAAGGGACTTCCCCCAAGGGGGAGGTTCCACAGGTCGCAGTTGTCTTCAGACCACATAAAAAGACAGGCGTTCTTACATTGTGTAGAAGACCTGTTAAAAATGGGAGTGATTCATCCTGTTCCATTAAGAGAACAAGGGATGGGGTTCTACTCCAATCTGTTCATAGTTCCCAAAAAAGAGGGAACGTTCAGACCAATCCTAGATCTCAAGATCTTAAACAAATTTCTCAAGGTCCCATCGTTCAAGATGGAAACCATTCGAACTATCCTTCCTTCCATCCAGGTAGGTCAATTCATGACCACGGTGGATTTAAAGGATGCGTATCTACATATTCCTATCCACAAGGAACATCATCGGTTCCTAAGGTTTGCATTCCTGGACAAACATTACCAGTTCGTGGCGCTTCCTTTCGGATTAGCCACTGCTCCAAGGATTTTCACAAAGGTACTAGGGTCCCTTCTAGCGGTGCTAAGACCAAGGGGCATTGCAGTAGTACCTTACCTGGACGACATTCTGATTCAAGCGTCGTCCCTTCCTCAAGCAAAGGCTCACACGGACATTGTCCTGGCCTTTCTCAGATCTCACGGCTGGAAAGTGAACGTGGAAAAGAGTTCTCTATCCCCGTCAACAAGGGTTCCCTTCTTGGGAACAATTATAGACTCCTTAGAAATGAGGATCTTTCTAACAGAGGCCAGAAAAACAAAGCTTCTGGACTCTTGTCGGATACTTCATTCCGTTCCTCTTCCTTCCATAGCTCAGTGCATGGAAGTGATCGGGTTGATGGTGGCGGCGATGGACATAGTTCCTTTTGCGCGCATTCATCTAAGACCATTACAACTGTGCATGCTCAGTCAGTGGAATGGGGACTATACAGACTTGTCTCCGAAGATACAAGTAAATCAGAGGACCAGAGACTCACTCCGTTGGTGGCTGTCCCTGGACAATCTGTCTCAAGGGATGATGTTCCACAGACCAGAGTGGGTCATTGTCACGACCGACGCCAGTCTGATAGGCTGGGGCGCGGTCTGGGGATCCCTGAAAGCTCAGGGTCTTTGGTCTCGGGAAGAATCTCTTCTACCGATAAATATTCTGGAACTGAGAGCGATATTCAATGCGCTCCAGGCCTGGCCCCAGCTTGCGAGGACCAGGTTCATTCGGTTTCAATCAGACAACATGACGACTGTTGCGTACATCAACCATCAGGGGGGAACAAGGAGTTCCCTAGCGATGGAAGAAGTAACCAAAATTATTCTTTGGGCGGAGTCTCACTCCTGCCACCTGTCTGCTATCCACATCCCAGGAGTGGAAAATTGGGAAGCGGATTTTCTGAGTCGTCAGACATTGCATCCGGGGGAGTGGGAACTCCATCCGGAAATCTTTGCCCAAGTCACTCACCTGTGGGGCATTCCAGACATGGATCTGATGGCCTCTCGTCAGAACTTCAAAGTTCCTTGCTACGGGGCCAGATCCAGGGATCCCAAGGCGGCTCTAGTGGATGCACTAGTAGCACCTTGGACCTTCAAACTAGCTTATGTGTTCCCGCCATTTCCTCTCATCCCCAGGCTGATAGCCAGGATCAAGCAGGAGAGGGCGTCGGTGATTTTGATAGCTCCTGCGTGGCCACGCAGGACTTGGTATGCAGATCTGGTGAATATGTCATCGGCTCCACCTTGGAAGCTACCTTTGAGACGAGACCTTCTTGTTCAGGGTCCATTCGAACATCCGAATCTGGTTTCACTCCAGCTGACTGCGTGGAGATTGAACGCTTGATTTTATCGAAGCGAGGGTTCTCAGATTCTGTGATCGATACTCTTGTTCAGGCCAGAAAGCCTGTGACTAGAAAGATTTACCACAAAATTTGGAAAAAATATATCTGTTGGTGTGAATCTAAAGGATTCCCTTGGGACAAGGTTAAGATTCCTAGGATTCTATCCTTCCTTCAAGAAGGATTGGAAAAAAGGATTATCGGCAAGTTCCCTGAAGGGACAGATTTCTGCCTTGTCGGTATTACTTCACAAAAAGCTGGCAGCTGTGCCAGATGTTCAAGCCTTTGTTCAGGCTCTGGTTAGAATCAAGCCTGTTTACAAACCTTTGACTCCTCCTTGGAGTCTCAATTTAGTTCTTTCAGTTCTTCAGGGGGTTCCGTTTGAACCCTTACATTCCGTTGATATTAAGTTATTATCTTGGAAAGTTTTGTTTTTAGTTGCGATTTCTTCTGCTAGAAGAGTCTCAGAATTATCTGCTCTGCAGTGTTCTCCTCCTTATCTGGTGTTCCATGCAGATAAGGTGGTTTTACGTACTAAACCTGGTTTTCTTCCAAAAGTTGTTTCTAACAAAAACATTAACCAGGAGATTATCGTACCTTCTCTGTGTCCAAAACCAGTTTCAAAGAAGGAACGTTTGTTGCACAATTTGGATGTTGTTCGCGCTCTAAAATTCTATTTAGATGCTACAAAGGATTTTAGACAAACATCTTCCTTGTTTGTTGTTTATTCAGGTAAAAGGAGAGGTCAAAAAGCAACTTCTACCTCTCTCTCTTTTTGGATTAAAAGCATCATCAGATTGGCTTACGAGACTGCCGGACGGCAGCCTCCCGAAAGAATCACAGCTCATTCCACTAGGGCTGTGGCTTCCACATGGGCCTTCAAGAACGAGGCTTCTGTTGATCAGATATGTAGGGCAGCGACTTGGTCTTCACTGCACACTTTTACCAAATTTTACAAGTTTGATACTTTTGCTTCTTCTGAGGCTATTTTTGGGAGAAAGGTTTTGCAAGCCGTGGTGCCTTCCATTTAGGTGACCTGATTTGCTCCCTCCCTTCATCCGTGTCCTAAAGCTTTGGTATTGGTTCCCACAAGTAAGGATGACGCCGTGGACCGGACACACCTATGTTGGAGAAAACAGAATTTATGTTTACCTGATAAATTTCTTTCTCCAACGGTGTGTCCGGTCCACGGCCCGCCCTGGTTTTTTTAATCAGGTCTGATATTTTATTTTCTTTAACTACAGTCACCACGGTACCATATGGTTTCTCCTATGCAAATATTCCTCCTTAACGTCGGTCGAATGACTGGGGTAGGCGGAGCCTAGGAGGGATCATGTGACCAGCTTTGCTGGGCTCTTTGCCATTTCCTGTTGGGGAAGAGAATATCCCACAAGTAAGGATGACGCCGTGGACCGGACACACCGTTGGAGAAAGAAATTTATCAGGTAAACATAAATTCTGTTTTTTTAATTTTATTAGAATAGTAAGGTTAGGTGAATTTATAGTTTAATGTTAGCTTTATTTTTATTTCACAGGTAAGTTTTTATTTATTTTAACATAGTTATATATTCATTTTAATTTAAAGTTAGAGGCGTGTTAGATTTAGGGGTTAATAGTTTAATTTAGTGTTTTGCGATGTGGGGGCCGGAGGTTTAGGGGTTAATAGGTTTATTTAGTGGCAGAGATGTGGGAGGCCGGAGGTTTAGGGGTTAATAACTTTATTTAGTGGTGGCGATGTCGGAGAGTGACGTATTAGGGTTTAATACCTTTCCTATAGTGGCGGCGATGTCGGGGAGTGGCGGAATAGGGGTTAATATTTTTTATTAGTGGCGGCAGTCAGGTGCGACAGATTAGGGGTTAATAACTTTATTTAGGTGTCGGGGGCGGCAGATTAGGGGTGTTTAGACTTGGGGTTTATGTTAGGGTTTAAACGTAACTTTTTTTCCCCATAGACATGGGGCTGCGTTATGGCAATCGCCATTCCGCACTTCAGGTGTTTTTTTTCTAACACTCTGTTGATGTCTATGGGGAAAGCGTGCACGAGCAGGAATTCTCAGCCCTTGGCTATTGTGCGGTATGGAGCTTATCGCCACCATATCGCATGCACAAGGAGGCTTTTCAGAAACTCGTAATGGCAGCGCTATGGGGGGTGAAATAAAACTTTTGTTGCGTTCGTTTCGCAGCCTGTTTAGAGCAAAGCTTGTAATCTAGGTGAATGTTAATACAAGTTGCCCACTCGCCTACTTAGATCTCCCGTTCTTCATGAAGAAATTAATTTTTCAAGGCTTTGTGTGTATGTCATTTTTGAATCATGGGCATTGAGAAAAAAAAGCAAGCACACTACCTTTAAGCCAGTCTAGGGGGGAAATGATCAAAGTAAGAATAAGAAAATTCTCACGTTTGTCACCAAAAAAACCTCACAAATAATATCACCATATTTCTAAAGCGTTATGCGCTAATAAATTCACAATTTTTCATATGTGCGAACAAATCATGTAATCATGTTAATTCACAAGTCTTTAGTATATGCAATTAAATGTCTGGAAATGCCTAATATGTTTATTAATCTCTATTGGCATTTCAAAATGCCCGTAATTTATTTGCAGTTCTCATATATTTATGAAAAGACAGCTAATTGGAACAGCCAATAGAATGATAGCTGCTCAAATCCTATTGGCTGATTTGAACAGACAATAGGATTTTAGCAGCTCTAATCCTATTGGCTGATTGAAATCTTTCAGCCAATAGAAATGCAAGGGACGCCATCTTGGATGGCGTCAATTGCATTTGTCAAATTCTTTAAGATTATTTAAACCTCTGTCTTGTGTAACACAACTTGATGGTCAATATGTTAAGTTGTTACACACAGTTTAACAGTGGAGGCCCAAAAGTTTATAACTGTGTGTGTTAATGTTGCCCCTGTCACCTTGTACCCATTTAACTTAATGAGCACAAAAGAGAAATAGGGCATATATCTAGAAGTAGTAAACAGATTGAGACTATATCTTCAGGAAAGACAAGCAGTGCTTACATAACTAGTAAACATAGGGAAATATGTCTTGCGGTTAAGTCACAATATAGATAGGCAGTTCTTATTGTAAGGCTTAAGCAAAGGCATACAACATACGACCTGTATCCAGTGGAGTAAAGCGGTCTGTCCCTGAAGCAGAGTGAGCGGAACCAGTTGTACAGGCGGTAGGTGCAGATGAGCGGAGTAACCTGTTCTCTGAGCGCGGTGACCAGGGAGAGCTGTACAAGCGGCTACAGCTGATGACGTCACACGCGCCGGCTCTGACTCGCTGTGAGGATGTGTGAGCTGCAGCGCAGCACAGGAGAGAAGCTGACAGCTTACCGGTGAGTGAGCAGAGCGGTAGGGAAGTTGGCTAACACAGGCTGTACTTTGAGGTGCTGCTGAGGCTAACCCAGGTAAGAGGTTAGGAAATCTGCCAGCTGAAGTAGCAGGATACACTTGCAGGATGGTGTATCAAAGATAGGTATGGTAAATAGGCTTGGAGTCTTGAGTCAGAAGTTGCAGATGCATGCAATGGACGAAATAACCAAGCAATGTGTACATGAAAGGGAGGTGCTTATATAGCACTAATGTGAGTTAGAGAGGGAACCTCTTAAAAGTACAGTACAGTGGAAGGAACCCTGACAGAGTCCCCCCCCCCCCAAGGAAACCACAGCAAGGTTTCAAGGAACCGGCCTCTCAGGATTACGACGATGAAACAGAGATACAAGTCGGGGAGCAGAGACGTTCGTGGCGGGTTCCCATGAATCCTCTGAAGCATCAAAACCCTTCCAATGAATTAGATATTCCAAACGACCACTCCGGAGCCTAGAGTCCAGGATGCTATGAACCTCATAATCAACGTTGTCGGTCAAGTTTTGGTTAGTAAGATCGACTATGTGATCGGAAGCTGGAGATTCACAGGGTTTGATGAGGGACACATGAAAAGTTGGATGAATTCGGTAGTTATCTGGCAGCTTCAAGGTGACAGTAACTGGATTTGGCAGTGCCACTATCGGAAAAGGTCCTATGAAAAGTCTAGCTAGCAGTTTGGCCTATTTGGTATTCCGGTTGTCGTCTGTGACGAAGATCGTAGTGTTTTTTATAAAACGCTTGAGCATGTCTGATATTATCTTCTATGACGGTAAATGCTTGCGAGATGTCATTTACAGTGTCGTTCACTTGAGGGCAGGTGGATTCGATTCTAGGGAGCATATGGTTTCTGGGATTAATACCGTTGTTGATGAAGAATGGACTAAACTTGGTTGAGGCATTAGGAGTGTTGTTATATGCGAATTCTGCCAACGGGAGGAATGTGTACCAGGAATCCTGTTGCTGGGAACAGTAGCAACGGAGGTACTGTTCCAGCCACTGGTTGGTCTTTTCCGTTTGTCCGTTGCACTGTGGATGATATGATGTGGTAAGTTTTTGCGTTATTTGTAAAGCTATACATAATTGCTTCCAGAATTTTGACGTGAACTGAGAACCCCTGTCTGTGAGTATACTGGTTGGAATACCATGAAGACGGATGATTTCTCTGATGAAAAGTTGGGAGGTCAAGGATGCACTGGGTAAGGAGGTAGTTGGAATGAAGTGTGCCATTTTGGAGAACATATCAACCACAACCATTATACAAGTGTTTGACGATGAGTTAGGTAGATCCACAATGAAATCAAGGGGGACATCAGTCCATGGCCTGCTTGGTACTGGATTAGGTTGTAGCAATCCTACAGGTCTCATATGGGATGGTTTTGAACTGGAGCAGATAATACATTGGGAGATATAGTGTTTGACGTATGGCACCAAAGAGGGCCACCAGTAAGATCGTTTCACTAAGGCTAGAGTTTTGTGGATCCCTAGATGACCTGCCAATGGAGAATCATGAACGGAATTCAAAATGGTATTTCTTAAGTCAGGTGGAATGTATAGAAGATGGTTATGGTAATATAAACCATCGGTAGCCTTTTGTAGTAGATTAGTTGGTTTAGAAGAATCACTTTCTTGTGAAGATTTAATTTCTAGTGGCTTCAAGATGAGGGAAGCTATAATGTTTTCTTTCGGTATCACAGTAGAAGGAAGGTTTTCTGTATCAGGTTTTTGATACATCCTTGACAGGGCGTCTGCCTTGGCATTTTGGATCCGGGCCTATAAGTAATGACATATTGGAATCGTGAGAAATAAAGACTCCACCTGAGTTGTCGTGATGAGAGGGTCCTGTTCGTATGGAGGTATTGCAAATTTTTGTGATCATTGAGGATAACTATAGGATGTGTAGAACCCTCTAGGAGATGACGCCAATGGTCGAAGGAGCTCTTTATCGCCAATAGCTCTTTTTCCCCAACGGGGTAATTGAGTTCAGCGGGTGTCATCACCCTTGAGAAAAAAGCTCAAAGGTGAATGGGTTCTTTAAAAGATTTCCTCTGAGAGAGGACAGCTCCTAAGGCAAAAACAGAGGCATCGACTTCCAAAATAAACTGTAAATTGGTATCGGGGAACTGAAGTATAGGAGCGGTGGTAAATCGATTTTTAGGGTATCAAAAACCTGTTGAGTAAGTTGTGACCAATGAAACTTATTGTGCAATTTTGTGAGGTCTGATAGTGGTTTAGTCAATGCAGCAAATTTATGAATGAACTTGCAATAGAAATTTGCAAACCCAAGGAAGCGTTGTATATCTTTTTTACACTTAGGGGTAGGCCAACGTTTAATACAATTGACTTTATTTTCCTCCATTTTAATTCCAGTGGAGGTGATGTGATAACCCAAAAAGGATACCTGGTTTACATGAAATAAACATTTCTCGAGTTTGGCGTAGAGGCTATGTGTACGTAACCGGTTAAGGACTGTTGTGACATGTTGGTTATGATCCTGCAGATTTTGTGAGTATATCAGAATGTCATCTAAGTACACTACAATGTAGACATCCATAATGTCACGAAAAATATAATTGATAAAATTTTGGAATGTAGCCGGCGCATTGCAGAGTCCGAATGGCATAACAACATACTCGAATAACCCCTAACGGGTTCTAAATGCTGTTAGCCACTCGTCGCCGGCACGAATTCTGATGAGGTTATATGCGCCTCTTAGGTCCAATTTTGTGAAGACCTGGGCTCCACGTAACCTCTCTATGAGTTCTGGGATTAGTGGAAGTGGGTACCTATTTGTTATTGTTCTTTTATGGAGTTCCCTATAATCGATAATGGGCCTGAGTGAGTCATCTTTGTTTCTTACAAAGAAAATACCAGCACCAGCTGGTGAAGTGGAAGGTCTGATAAAACCCTTCTCGAGATTTTCCTGCAAGTAATTTTTTAGATGATCCAACTCAGGTTTCGATAGTGGATAAATATGACCGTAGGGTATAGTAGACCCTGGTAATAACTCAATTGGACAGTCATATACTCTGTGTGGAGGTAGAGATTGTGCTTCTTTTTTACTAAAAACGTCAGAATAATCTACATAACAATTAGGTAGTGTAGGTTCAGATAATACTGAGATATGATGTGTAGTGTAACAATTTTTTACGCAATATGTAGATGGTAGTGAAATGAAAAGGTCACTCCAATTTAGTGTAGGTTGGTGTGTCTTTAACCAGGATATACCTAATATGAGAGGAAACATTGGGGAGGTAATTACATTAAAGGTTATGGTTTCTTTATGACCAGTAGTGGTACACATGATTAAGGGTACGGTTTGTTGAATAACTGGACCTGAGGAGAGAGGAGAACCATCAACAACGTTAAAAGAGACAGGAGAATATTTTGCAACAACAGGTATTTTATTGGCCCTTACATACTCAAGGTCAATGAAATTACCACACGCTCCTGTATCAATGAGAGCTTCAGTTTTGACCCTGCGACGATGCCACTGTAAGGAGAGAGATAAGAAAAAATAAGCACTATTCTTGTCCTTAAGGTTATGATAGCTTATGGTATCTCTGGACCTACCGGACTTTTGCTTTAACAAAAGGGGGCAAGCTTTAACTTCATGGTCTCTTGAGGCGCAGTACATGCAGAGATTCAGAAGGCGCCTTCTGTTTTTCTCTTGTTGAGTAAGTTGACCCTTGATTACACCAATCTCCATTGGAGTCTCCATATCATGTTCTTTATGAGTAACTGGTGATGTGAGTTTCCTTGGGGTGACGGAATGGCCTGCCTTCTCATGTCGGCGCTCCCTGATCCTTCTATCAATCGTGATTGATAGGGTGTATAAATCTTCAAGGGATGTGGGGATGCCAATCCTAGATAGCTCATCTTTGATGTCATCTGATAAGCCTAACCGAAAATGATTCTTCAAGGAGGGTTCATTCCATTGGGAATCCCTTGCATGAATTTTGAACTGGGCAATGTAATCCTCTACAGGTTGCCTGTTCTGTTTCAATGCTCTAATAGAAGCTTCAGCTGAGCTTTGCTTAAAGGGGTCATCGTATAGTGATGACATCTCCTTTAAAAAGTCATCTAAGGAATTCAAAATGGGATCTTGAATCTCATAGTAAGTGTCAGCCCACGCACGGGGCTCAGCCCTAAGAAAATATATGACAGTATGGACTTTCAATCTGTCAGTCCTGTAAGTGTTTGGTTTTAACTCAAACATAAAGAGACATGAGTTTTTGAACTCCCTGAACAGAGTCCTATTCCCAGAACATTTTTCGGGCAGACTGACCTGGGGATCAGGTGCCTGTACAGGGGGGTTACCCTTGGTGTTGTAGAGGTCTCTGAGACAAGTTTTAACAGTTTCATTATCACTCTGTAAATCTCTTACATTCTGTGTAAGACTGTCAATACACTGGGACATATTAGCAATTTGATCTGCTACTTCCTCAGAGGTCATGTTGGATTGGTTATTATGTCAAATTCTTTAAGATTATTTAAACCTCTGTCTTGTGCAACACAACTTGATGGTCAATATGTTAAGTTGTTACACACAGTTTAACAGTGGAGGCCCAAAAGTTTATAACTGTGTGTGTTAATGTTGCCCCTGTCACCTTGTACCCATTTAACTTAATGAGCACAAAAGAGAAATAGGGCATATATCTAGAAGTAGTAACCAGATAAACAGAAACATAGAAACATAGATATTGACGGCAGATAAGAGCCATAGGCCCAGCAAGTCTGCCCGACCTTACCTAACAGTATAAACTTATCTAGTTCGTAGGATAGCCCTATGCTTGTCCCATGCATTTTTAAAGTCCCCCACAGTGTTTGTTGCTACTACCTCTTGAGGAAGTTTATTCCATAAGTCAATCACTTTTTCTGTAAAGAAGTGCTTCCTCAAATTACTCCTGAATCTACTACCCTTTAGCTTGAGCTCATGACCCCTTGTTCTTGAATTTTCCATTTTATGTAAAATACCCACAGCCTCAGTTTTACTAAACCCTTTAATGTACTTGAAAGTTGCTATCATATCACCTCTTTCCCTTCTCTCCTCTAAGCTATACATATTTAGGTCATTGAGCCTATCCTGGTAAGTTTTATTTTTTAGACCATGTACCATTTTGGTAGCCCTCCTTTGCACAGATTCAAGTTTGTTAATATCCTTCTGAAGATATGGCCTCCAGAACTGCACACAATACTCAAGATGAGGCCTAACTAATGATCTATAAAGTGGCATAGAACCTTACTATTTCTGCTGCAAATACCTCTACCAATACATCCAAGCATTCTGCTAGCCTTACTCGCTGCATTACTACATTGTTTACTAAGTTTTAAATCATCTGAAATAATAATTCCCAAGTCCTGTTCCTCGTCTGTAACAGTCAGTAAAGTGTCATTGAGTCTGTAATTAACATTTGGATTTTTCTTCCCTAAATGCATTATTTTACACTTTGCTGTGTTAAACTTTAGATCCCAGTCGTTTGTCCAATCCTCCAATTGTTGTATATCACTTCTCATTTTGTCTACCCCCCCCTGGAACATCCACTCTGTTGCAAATTTTTGTATCATCTGCAAATAGACATACTTTCCCCTGTAGCCCTTTGCTGATATCGCAGATAAATATGTTAAACAAAACAGGCCCCAGAACTGACCCCTGAGGAACACCACTAGTAACAGCCCCCTCTGCTGAATGAACTCCATTTAATAAGACACTTTGTTTTCTGTCCTTAAGCCAGCATTCCACCCAGTTCACAATTTTTGAATCTAGACCAAGGAGATATAGTTTGTGAATAAGTTTATTGTGTGGGACGGTGTCAAATGCTTTGCTGAAATCTAGATATGCTACATCAACTGCTCCTCCCTTGTCTAATACTTTTGTTACATAATCAAAGAAGTCAATTAGATTAGTCTGACATGATCTCCCTGAAGTAAAACCATGCTGATTTTGGTCCTCTAAATTGTTTGTCTTTATGTAAGTCATAATTCTTTCTTTTAAGAGGCTTTCCATTAATTTCCCTACTACTGAAGTTAAACTAACTGGCCTGTAGATTGAGACTATATCTTCAGGAAAGACAAGCAGTGCTTACATAACTAGTAAACATAGGGAAATAGGTCTTGCGGTTAAGTCAGAATATAGATAGGCAGTTCTTATTGTAAGGCTTAAGCAAAGGCATACAACATACGACCTGTATCCAGTGGAGTAAAGCGGTCTGTCCCTGAAGCAGAGTGAGCGGAACCAGTTGTACAAGCGGTAGGTGCAGATGAGCGAAGCAACCTGTTCTCTGAGCGTGGTGACCAGGGAGAGCTGTACAAGTGGCTACAGCTGATGACGTCACACGCACCGGCTCTGACTCGCTGTGAGGATGTGTGAGCTGCAGCGCAGCACAGGAGAGAAGCTGACAGCTTACCGGTGAGTGAGCAGAGCAGTAGGGAAGTTGGCTAACACAGGCTGTACTTTGAGGTGCTGCTGAGGCTAACCCAGGTAAGAGGTTAGGAAATCTGCCAGCTGAAGTAGCAGGATACACTTGCAGGATGGTGTATCAAAGATAGGTATGGTACATAGGCTTGGAGTCTTTAGTCAGAAGTTGCAGATGCATGCAATGGACGAAATAACCAAGCAATGTGTACATGAAAGGGAGGTGCTTATATAGCACTAATGTGAGTTAGAGAGGGAACCTCTTAAAGATACAGTACAGTGGAAGGAACCCTGACAGCATTGAAGTTCCAGTTTACGGCAGAGACCATATGAAGAGGATGCTCTGTGGTGGATGTCTTCAGGATGGACCCACTCCGCGCGTATGGATGAAGATAGAAGATGCCGTCTGGATGAAGACTTCTTGCCGCCTGGATGAGGACTTCTCCGGCTGGATGAAGATGGAAGAGGCCGTCCGCATGAAGACTTCTTGCCGTCTGGATGAGGACTTCTCCGGCTGGATGGCTCCTTCAAGCGGGACTTCAAGAACTGTGGATCGTCGGGGTTTAGTGTTAGGTTTTTTAAAGGTGTTTTTTGGGTGGGTTTTATTTTTAGATTAGGGTCTGGGCATGTAAAAGTGCTAAATGCCCTTTTAAGGGCAATGCCCATACAAACGCCCTTTTCAGGGCAATGGGGACAAAATTATCAAGCAATGATAGCTTGAGATGTGATGTTTAAATAGGCTGAAAAATAGGAGGAGCCATGATGTCATTTATGACAGGCTATGATATATGACAGGCTATGATAGAAGCATTACATAGTCAAGGGTTTTTTTTTTTTTTGGGGGGGGGGGGTATTTTGATAGGGCTATTAGATTAGGTGTAATTCTTTTTTATTTTTGAAAATTCGTATTTTTATTTTTCATAATTTAGTGGGGGTTTTTTGTAACTTAGTGTTTGTTTTTTTCTATAATTTAGTACTTTTAATAATGTTTAATTGTATATTTAAATAATTTGAGTAGGGTTAGGTTTCTTTCATATGTAATTTAGTTTATTTAATTGGTATTTTAATTTAATTGTAGTATAATAGTTAGGGTAGGTTAATTAATAGTTTAAAATAGTTTATTTTAATTCTACAGGTAAGTTTTAATTTATATTAAGATAGGGATGTTGTAATTTTAATTTAAAGTTAGGGGGTTGTTAGGTTTAGGGATTAATAGCTTAATTTAGTTTTTGGCGATGTGGGGAGCTGACGGTTTAGGGGTTAATAGGTTTAGTTAGTGGTGGTGATGTGGGAGGCCAGAGGTTTAGGGGTTAATATGTTTATTTAGTTGTGGCGGTGTCGGGGAGCAGCGGAATAGGGGTTATTACATTTTCTTTAGGTTGCGGCGATGTCGGGGCGGCAGATTAGGGGCGTTAGTTGTAAACGTTACTTGTTTTCTACCATAGAAACCAATGGGTTATATTTCTTTGTCTTGCAGCATCGAACATAAGCTTTCATTGCTTTGAGACTCCCATTGATTTCTATGGCATCCGCGGCCTCCAGGGTGGCGGATTGAAAACAGGCACGCTGGGTTGAAAAAGACGCGAGCGTACCTGTTAAAAATTTGATAACTGTGAAAAAGTGTCAGATAGAGCCGAATGTGTATTCGGAACATCTGTAATGACGTAAGCATCGATCTGCATCAGATTGAGATCGCCAGTTCGTATGTTACGTCACGAATTTCAGCATTTGCCAGTCTGTAGGTTGACACTTTGATAGATAGGCCTCAAAGAGTGTAATTGTTGTTTGTCTGTAGTGAAAATGGAAAATGTTCTTTTTCTCGCCGTAATGGCTGTATCTAGAGTTAGACATTGCCCACAATGCAGGACCTATATCTATTAATAAAATAAAAAATAATTTAAAGTTCAATTGAAAAAAGTTTACTTTAAAGAAAAAGGATTTGCAACAACAATGAAACAATAAAAAACAATGAAAAATCGCCAAAGAAGGGGCAGAATAAAATTAACTTTAATAATATATAAAAAAATTAAATCACATGATTAATTTATTCTATTATAATAGGACTAAAACAATAAAACCATTTCTGATGGTTAAGGCCTAATATTTATAAATAAAGTGAAAACAATATGTTGTCAAGAAAACTAAGATTGGACATTCGCTTGACATCACAAAAAAACTTTTCACTGAAAAATGTCTCTAGAATTTTGATAAATACTGGCGACAGTATTGACTTCACACATTCGGCTAGATTACGAGTCTTGCGTTATGAGTAAAAAAGCAGCGTTAAGCCTCATAACGCTGCTTTTTTACTACCGCTGGTATTATGAGTCTTGCAGATTTAGGGGCGCTGCACACTTTTTTGGCCTTACCGCAAATCAACTTACGCAAATTGCGTATAGTCTTTTTTCTATGGGACTTCCATAGCACCAGTATTACAAGCTTGTCCTGGGAGGCCAAAAAGTGAGCGGTACACCCTATCCCGTCACGATTCGTACCGCATTTTAAAGTCAGTAGTTATGAGTTTTACACTACAACGCTGTAGCATAAAACTCATAACTAAAGTGCTAAAAAGTACACTAACACCCATAAACGACCTATTAACCATTAAACCGAGGCCCTTCCGCATCGCAAACATTAAAATTAAATTATTAACCCCTAATCTGCCGCTCCGGACATTGCCACCACTATAACAAACATATTAACCCCTAAACTACCGCACTCCTCCATTGCAAACATTAGTTAAATATTATTAACCCGTAATCTGCTGTCCCTAACATCTCCACCACCTACCTACATTTATTAACCCCTAATCTGACGCCCCCAATGTCGCTGCCACTATATTAAATTTATTAACCCCTAAATCTAAGTCTAACCCTAACCCCCCCCTGACTTTAATATAATTAAAATAAATCTAAATAAAATCTACTATTAATAAATAAATAATTCCTATTTAAAACTAAATACTTACCTATAAAATAAACCCTAAGCTAGCTACAATATAACTAATAGTTACATTGTAGCTAGCTTAGGGTTTATTTTTATTTTACAGACAAGTTTGTATTTATTTTAACTAGGTAGAATAGTTACTAAATAGTTATTAACTATTTAATAACTACCTAACTAAAATAAATACAAATTTACCTGTAAAATAAAACCTAACCTGTCTTACACTAACACCTAACCTAACCCTACAATTACATAAATTCCCTAAATTAAATACAATTAACTCAATTCAAAACAATTAGCTAAATTACAAAAAAAACCACTAAATTACAGAAAATAAAAAACAAATTACAAGATCTTTAAACTGATTACACCTAATCTATTAACCCTATCAAAATAAAAAAAGCCCACCCAAAATAAAAAAAAACCTAGCCTAAACTACCAATAGCCCTTAAAAGGGCCTTTTGCGGGGCATTGCCCCAAAGAAATCAGCTCTTTTACCTGTAAAAAAAATATACAAACAACCCCCCCAACAGTAAAACCCGCCACCCACACAACCAACCCCCCAAATAAAACCCTAACTAAAAAAAAACCTAAGCTCCCCATTGCCCTGAAAAGGGCACTTGGATGGGCATTGCCCTTAAAAGGGCATTTAGCTCTATTGTAGCCCAAAGCCCTAACCTAAAAATAAAAGCCACCCAATACACCGTTAAAAAATCCTAACACTAACCCCCGAAGATCCACTTACCGGGAGAAGTCTTCATCCAAGCTGCAAGATGTCCTCAACGAAGCCGGCAGAAGTGGCCCTCCAGACGGGCAGAAGTCTTCACCCAGACGGCATCTTCTATCTTCATCCTTCCGACGCGGAGCGGCTCCATCTTCAAGACATCCGGCGCGGAGCATCCTCTTCAATCGACGGCTTCTTCTGGAATTAATGTTTCTTTAAGTGACGTCATCGAAGATGGCGTCCCTTAGATTCCGATTGGCTGATAGAATTCTATCAGCCAATCGGAATTAAGGTTGAAAAAATCCTATTGGCTGATGCAATCAGCCAATAGGATTGAGCTTGCATTCAGCCAATAGAATGTGTGCGCAATCCTATTGGCTGATTTGTTCAGCCTATAGGATTGAAGTTCAATCCTATTGGCTGATTGCATCAGCCAATAGGATTTTTTCTACCTTAATTCCGATTGGCTGATAGAATTCTATCAGCCAATCGGAATCTAAGGGACGCCATCTTGGAGGACGTCACTTAAAGAAACATTCATTCCAGAAGAAGCCGTCGATTGAAGAGGATGCTCTGCGTCGGATGTCTTGAAGATGGAGCTGCTCCGCGTCGGAAGGATGAAGATAGAAGATTCTGACTGTAATTTAGTGGTTTTTTTTTTTGTAATTTAGCTAATTGTTTTGAATTTAGTTAATTGTATTTAATTTAAGGAATTTATTTAATTGTAGGGTTAGGTTAGGTTAGGTGTTAGTGTAAGACAGGTTAGGTTTTATTTTACAGGTAAATTTGTATTTATTTTAGCTAGGTAGTTATTAAATAGTTAATAACTATTTAGTAACTTTTCTACCTAGTTAAAATAAATACAAACTTGCTTGTAAAATAAAAATAAACCCTAAGCTAGATACAATGTAACTATTAGTTATATTGTAGCTATCTTAGGGTTTATTTTACAGGTAAGTATTTAGTTTTAAATAGGAATTATTTAGTTATTAATAGTAAGTTTTATTTAGATTTATTTTAATTAATTCTAAAGGGTTAGACTTAGGTTTAGGGGTTAATAAATTTAGTATAGTGGCGGCGACATTGGGGGCGGGAGATTAGGGGTTAATAAATATTATTTAGGTGTCGGCGATGTTAGGGGCAGCAGATTAGGGGTTAATAATATTAAACTAGTGTTTGCGATGCAGGAGTGCGGCGCTTTAGGGGTTAATATGTTAATTAAGGTGTCAGCGATGTTGTGGGCAGCAGATTAGGGGTTAATAAATATAATGTAGCTGTTTGCGATGTCGGGGGCGGCAGATTAGGGGTTAATAAGTGTAAGATTAGGGGTGTTTCAACTCAGGGTTCATGTTAGGGTGTTAGGTGTAAACATAAAATGTGTTTCCCCATAGGAATCAATGGGCTGCGTTACTGAGCTTTACGCTGCTTTTCGGCAGGTGTTATACTTTTTCTCAGCCGGCTCTCCCCATTGATGTCTATGGGGAAATCGTGCATGAGCACGTATAACCAGCTCATTGCTGACCTAAGCAGCGCTGGTATTGGAGTGTGATATGGAGCACAATTTTGCTCTATGCTCACTTCTTGCCTTTTAACGCCGGGTTTGTAAAAACCTGTAATACCAGCGCTGTAGCAGGGAAGTGAGCGGTGACAATAACGTGCAAGTTAGTACCGCACAGCTCATAACACAAAACTCGTAATCTGGCCGATTGTGAACGGTTGCGGAAATAATCACAACTTTTTAGCTGCATTTTTTCGGGGGTTAATAAATCTTGCCCTAGGTACTACTATGGATTTCTGTATCCTTTTAACACTTCATTATGTGGTTTATAGGCAATAAGTGATTTAGTTCATTTTAGGACTAATATATGTTATGCAGATGATCTTGCCTAAAAAGTACATTTAAACCTTTCATTAATAACTGCAAATTGTCTTTTTTTTTCATTGGTGTGAAAAAAGCATTTCATAGTCCAAAACTTGACAAATATGTTTCATATTTAGGAGACAACCAAAAAACGTAGGAAGACATTGGCAATATATATAGTATTAAAGAACATATATGCATACATACACATGCACACAAAAAAACAGTGATTTATGGATTCAGTATGAGTAATAGTTTGTGTAGAACATAACTCTTTAGCTGCAAATAAGCATAGGCCGATATTACAACAACTAGTAATTAACAGCTTGGTATTTAGTAACACAAGGAACAGTATTAAAGGAACATTAAACCCACATTTTTTTCTTTCATGATTCAGATAGAGAATACCATTTTAAACAACTTTCTAATTTACTTCTATTATCTAATTTGCTTCATTCTCTTGATATTCTTTCCTTAAAAGCATATCTAGATAGGCTCAGTAGCTTCTGATTGGTGGCTGCACATAGATGCCTCATGTGATTGGCTCACCCATGTGCATTGCTATTTCTTTAACAAAGGATATCTAAAGAATAAAGCAAATTTGATAATAGAAGTAACTTGGAATGTTGTTTAAAATTGTATTCTCTGTCTGAATCATGAAAGAAAAATGTTGGGTTTAATGTCCCTTTAAATTCTTTTTTTATATATGTAAGAGAGATCAGTATTTAACTAATTAAAACACTGGATGTCAGAAATACACAGGGCAGTAATGAACAACTTACATTCCAGTTGCACACTGTATACAGAGCAAATCTAGCAATCAGTGCATGTGTGTGCAGTGCCAGAAAAAACACTAAAACATTGTATTTCAATATGTTGTGCAAGAGTAGGCCGGGAAGGTACCAAATTCCGTGTCAACATCACCTTAGAATTGTGTTATGTGCTGCAACCACTTGCTGTAAAGTTGAATTGCTGGACCATATTCAAAAGGCTGCTCTTCACTAATCAAGGGAACATGGATGTTATAGAACTGCGCTGCAGCTCTTATTGCAGACTTACTGGTGGTGCTGTGCTTCTATGGAACCAGACAGGATGAGTCATTATTGTGCACATTATAAGGGACAGACTAGAAACTACCTCAGGGCTAGTAAAATGGATGACTGACCTTGAACTGAGTAATGGTATAGTTCAGGAATTACAGTTTTGTTGTGGGCAATATTAAAAAAAATAGCTGTAGGTTTTTTTGTTTTGTTTTTTTAATTTATTAATTTCAAGTATTCACTATCAGAGAAAAAAAAAGAATAGAAAAGCTGAAGATTTACAGTTTTTTAAAGTAGATAAAATATAAGATGATTGATTAATAATAAAGTCTTTTGCATCCCCTGTGATTTTTAAATGAAGTTGCAAAACTGCACTTTTTCATATCAGGGTATGAAGCTTAAGTCCATAAGGACTGAAAGCTTCCGCGACTAAATCCAAAAACAAATATCCATAAAAGGCCAGGGGCGCGATCAAATATACGTCGCAGGTTTCGGCGCAAGCTTGGGAACCTGCGCCATCCGTAATTTCACCTCGCACATCGGGGTATTACATAAACCCCGCCGGCAGTTCATAAAGTGCCGTAAGTCTGATAAACTAGCAATATCCAGAAATGAGTGTAAATACAAATTTCTGGAGTCGCCAGTGACTTACGGCACTTTAGAAACTGCCGGCACCTAAGAAAAGTAAAGAAAATAACAAATCTCCGTAAAAGTCTAACACGCCTCCCAAAAATAAGCCCGACACGTAAAACCCCTATATCCGCAATCACCCCCTCTCATTACTAATATTAAATGTATTAACCCCTAGACCGACAACCCCCACAACGCAATATGCCTATTTAAACTATTAATCCCTATATCCGCCATCAAACCCATGCCGCAAGTAATAACTAAATTATTAACCCCTAAATCCGCCAACCCCAATATCGCAAACTACCTATTAAAAATATTAACCACTAATCCGCCATTAACCCACAACGCAATAAACCTAATCAAGTATTAACCCCCTAAACCGCCATAGCCCACAAAGCAATAAACCTAACCTAACCCCCCCAAACTAACCCCCCCTAAATAAACTTAAATTATTTATTTTATTTAGATAGGGTGGGCAGCAAAAGAGCTGAATGCCATTTTAAGGGCAATGCCCAACAAATGCCCTTTTCAGGGCAATGGGTAGTTTAGCTTTTTTAGTGTTAGTATTTTTTGGGGGGGTTTGGTGGGTGGGGGGTTTACTGGTAGGGGGGGCTGTGTGTATTTTTTTTTGCAAAAGAGCTGATTATCTTGGGCCAATGCCCTTCAAAAAGTCCTTTTAAGGGCTACTGGTAGTTGATTAGATTAGGGGGTGTTTTTATTTTGGGGGGGGCTTTTTTATTTTCATAGGGATTAGGTGTAATTTATTTAAAATTTTGTAATTTTATTTTTTATTTTCTGTAATCTTAGATTTTTTTATTTTCCGTAATTCTTGCTTAAAAGGACAGTCTACTCCAGAATTTTGATTAGACTGCCCCTTTAACCCCTTAATGACTGAGGACGTGCAGGGTACGTCCTCTTAAAAAAGTCACTTAACGACCAAGGACGTACCCTGCACGTCCTCGGTTTGGAAAGCAGCTGGAAGCGATCCTGATCACTTCCAGCTGTTTTCCGGTTATTGCAGGATGCCTCGATATTGAGGCATCCTGCAATAACAATTTTTACCCCTCCGGTGCAGAGAGAGCCACTCTGTGGCCCTCTCTGCACCGGACATCGATGGCCGCATTCGTTGGTGGGTGGGAGCTGAAGTGGGAGGTGGGTGGGCGGCCATCGATGGCTTCTTGGTCAGAGAGGGGGGCGGGATCGGGGGCGGTATCGCCTGGGGCGCGCACGGGTGCGCGCGCGTGCACGGGGGGTGGTGGGCGGGCGCGTGCACGGGGAGGGAGCGGGTGGGAACCACTTACACTACAGAAAAATTTTTTTATTGCGGGGAGAAAGGAGGGATAAAATCCCTGATAAAAGTCATCAAAGGGATCTGGGAGGGGGTGGGGGATTAGTCTTGGGGGGGGGGAAGCTACACTGCAGAAAAACAAAAAATAAAAAAAAATAAAAACATTTTTATATGCAAACTGGGTACTGGCAGACAGCTGCCAGTACCCAAGATGGCCCCCAATAAGGCAGAGGGGGAGGATTAGAGAGCTGTTTTGGGGGGGATCAGGGAGGTTGGGGGCTAAGGGGGGAATCTTACACAGCAGCATATGTAAATATGCTATATAAAAAAGGATACCTTTTATTTTAGTACTGGCAGACTTTCTGCCAGTACTTAAGATGGCGGGGACAATTTTTGGGGTGGGGGAGGAAAGAGAGCTCTTTGGGAGGGATCAGGGGGTCTGATGTGTCAGGTGGGAAGCTGATCTCTACACTAAAGCTAAAATTAACCCTGCAAACTCCCTACAAGCTACCTAATTAACCCCTTCATTGCTGGGCATAATTCACGTGTTGTGCGCAGTGGCATTTAGCGGCCTTCTAATTACCAAAAAGCAACACCAAATCCATATATGTCTGCTATTTTTGAACAAAGGAGACCCCAGAGAAGCATTTACAACCATTTGTGCCATAATTGCACAAAATGTTTGTAAATGATTTGATCGCATTTGGCGGTGAAATGGTGGCATGAAATATACCAAAATGGGCCTAGATCAATACTTTGGGTTGTCTACTACACTACACTAAAGCTAAAATTACCCCAAAAAGCTCCCTACATGCTCCCTTATTAACCCCTTCCCTGCTGTGCATAATACATGCATGGTGCGCAGTGGCATTTAGCGGCCTTCTAATTACCAAAAAGCAACGTCAAAGCCATATATGTCTGCTATTTCTGAACAAAGGGGATCCCAGAGAAAAATTTACAACCATTTATGCCATAATTGCACAAACTGTTTGTAAATAATTTCAGTGAGAAACCTAAAGTTTGTGAAAAAATTTGTGAAAAAGTGAACAATTTTTTTTTATTTGATCGCATTTGGTGGTGAAATGGTGGCATGAAATATACCAAAATGGGCCTAGATCAAATCTTTGGGATGTCTTCTAAAAAAAAATATATACATGTCAAGGGATATTCAGGTATTCCTGACAGATATCAGTGGCCCAATGTAACTAGCGCTCATTTTGAAAAAAAGTGGTTTGGAAATAGCAAAGTGCTACTTATATTTATTGCCCTATAACTTGCAAAAAAAAGCAAAGAACATGTAAACATTGGGTATTTCTAAACTCTGGACAAAATTTAGAAACTATTTAGCATGGGTGTTTTTTGGTGGTTGTATATGTGTAACAGATTTTGGGGGACAAAGTTAGAAAAAGTGTGTTTTTTTCCATTTTTTCCTCATATTTTATATTTTTTTTTATAGTAAATGATAAGATATGATGAAAATAATGGTATCTTTAGAAAGTCCATTTAATGGCGAGAAAAACGGTATATAATATGTGTGGGTACAGTAAAAGAGTAAGAGGAAAATTACAGCTAAACACAAACACTGCAAAAATGTAAAAATAGCCTTGGTCCCAAATGGACAGAAAATGGAAAAGTGCTGTGGTCATTAAGGGGTTAATTTATACTTAGTTTATGTGTATTTTAAAAGTAGTGTAATTTTTTTATATTTAATAGTAACTTTAGTATTTTGTAAATTAGGTAACTTAAGTTTATTTAGGGGGGGGTTAGGTTAGGGGGGGTTAGGTTAGGGGTTAGGTTTATTGCGTTGTGGGCTATGGCGGTTTAGGGGTTAATAGACTTTATTAGTTATTGCGGTGGGGGATTGCGGTTGACAGGTAGATAGACATTGCACATACGTTAGGTGTTAGTTTATTTTTGCAGGCATTTTCGGGAGTTACGGTGCTCCCATACTCAGCGCAAGGCCTGCTACGGCTGTCTTTTATGGCGAGGTAAAAATGGAGTAAGATTTCTCCATTTTCGCCACGTAAGTCCTTGCGCTGGATATTGGATACCGATTTGTGACGCGGTTCTAGGTTAGCCTATGGGAGTAATAATTGCGAGCGACGGGTGAAATATATGCGCATAACTTGTATGCTACGCCGTATATGTAATACCAAAATTGCGTAAAATCTGGCGGCGGAGGATTTTGCGGGCGATGCTGCATATGTAATGGAGGCCCAGATTACAAGTGGAGTGTTATTTAACGCTCCAACTCGTGCGCTAACTCCGCTAAAAGTAAACATTTTTTGCGCATGGTGGGTAGCGCTCGTATTACAAGTTGAAAGAAAACTTCAAATATCCTGCGCGCCTTTAACGTATTCACCAATAGAAGTCAATGGAGCAAAACCTAACACCGTACTCGTGCGCAAACCCGACATGAAAATATAAATATTTCACATTCCAATTTTCTTCACATAGAAGAATATGTTCTGGTTATTCATAAATACATTTTCTGCATATATATGATGGTATTTTGCACAAATATATTTGTATTCTTATTTATATAGAGCGAGAGATGATTTTATATAGGTATAGATATATACATATATATGTCTGTAAATACATAAATAAACATATAAATACATATATACATATGTACATACATACAGTCGTATGCAAAAGTTTAGGCACCCCTGACAATTTCAATGATTTGCCTTATTAAATAATTGGGTGTTTGGATCAGCAATTTTATTTTGATCTATCAATTAACTGAAGGACACAGTAATATTTCAGTAGTGAAATGAGGTTTATTGGATTAACAGAAAATGTGCACTATGCATCAAAACAAAATTAGACCGCTGCATAAATGTGGGCACACCAACAGAAATATTGCATCAATATTTAGTAGAGCCTCCTTTAGAAGAAATAACAGCCTCTAGACGCTTCCTAGCCTGTAATGAGTGTCTGGATTCTGGATGAAGGTATTTTGAACCATTCCTCCTTGCAAAACATCTCCAGTTCAGTTAGATGGTTGCCGAGCATGGACAGCCTGCTTCAAATCACCCCATAGATTTTCAAGGATATTCAGGTCTGGGGACTGGATTGGCCATTCCAGAACATTGTACTTGTTCCTCTGCATAAATGCCAGAGTAGATTTTGAGCAGTGTTTTGGGTTGTTGTCTTGTTGAAATATCCAGCTCTGTTGTAACTTCAATTTTGTGATGATTCCTCAACATTATTCTCAAGAATCTGCTGATATTGAGTGGAATCCATGCGACCCTCAACTTTAACAAGATTCCCAGTACCGGCACTGGCCACACAGCCCCACAGCATGATGCAACATCCACCAAATTTTGCTGTGTCTAGCAAGTGTTTGTCTTGGAACGCTGATTTCTTTTGACGTCATGCATAATGCCCCTTGTTATGACCAAATAACTCAATCTTTGTTTCATCAGTCCACAGCACCTTCTTCCAAAATGAAGCTGGCTTGTCCAAATGTGCGTTTGCATACCTTAAGCGACTCTGTTTGTGGTGTGTGTGCAGAAAAGGCTTTTTCTGCATCATCCCATACGCTGAATTGTTGAACAATGCACAGTGACACCATCTGCAGCAAAATTATGTTGTAGGTCTTTGGAGGTGATATGTGGGCTGTTTTTGACCATTCTCACCATCCTTTGCCTTTGCCTCTTCGATATTTTACTTCTGGCCTTAACAAGAACTGTGCCTGTGGTCTTCCATTTCCTCACTATGTTCCTCACAGTGGACACTGACAGCTTAAATCTCTGTGATAGCTTTTTGTAGCTTTCCCCTAAACCATAATGTTGAACAATCTTTGTTTTCAGGTCATTTGAGAGTTGTTTTGAGGCGCCCATGTTGCCATTTTTCAGAGGAGAGTCAAAGAGAACAACAACTTGCAATTGGCCACCTTAAATACCTTTTCTCATCATTGGATGCACCTGTTTATGAAGTTCAAGGCTTAATGGGCTCACCAAACCAATTGTGTGCTCCTATTCAAATCAACAAAATGATAAGGGTGTCTCAATTTATGCACCTGTCCAATTTCGTTTTGATGCATATTGCACATTTTCTGTTAATCCAATAAACCTCATTTCACTACTAAAATATTACTGTGTCCTTCAGTTATTTGATAGATCAAAATTAAATTGCTGATCCAAACACCCAATTATTTATAAATGAAAATCTTGGAAATTGTCAGGGGTGCCTAAAAATTTGCACACAACTGTATATATATATATATATATATATATATATATATATTATATATATATATATATTTATTTATTTTATATATATATATATATATATATATATATATATATATAAATATATAGACATGGATATGTATGTATCTCTATGTTAAAACCCTTTGCAGTCCTTTTTTTCTACCACCTGAGATCTTATATCTTTTAACTTTTTTTAAGTGTATCCAGTCAACGGATCATCCATTACTTATGGGATATTCTCCTTCCCAACAGGAAGTTGCAAGAGGATCACCCACAGCAGAGCTGCTATATAGCTCCTCCCCTAACTGTCATATCCAGTCATTCTCTTGCAAGCCTCAACCAAGATGGAGGTCGTAAGAGGAGTGTGGTGTTTTATACTTAGTTTATTCTTCAATCAAAAGTTTAGCTCAGTGTATGGAGGTAATCGGCTTAATGGTAGCGGCAATGGACATAATGCCATTTGCGCGCCTTCATCTCAGACCGCTGCAATTATGCATGCTGAGTCAGTGGAATGGGGATTACACAGATTTGTCCCCTCTGCTAAATCTGGATCAAGAGACCAGAGATTCTCTTCTCTGGTGGTTGTCTTGGGTACACCTGTCCAAGGGTATGACCTTTCGCAGGCCAGATTGGACAATTGTAACAACAGTTAAGAGCGATATTCAATGCTCTTCTGGCTTGGCCTCAGTTAGCAACACTGAGGTTCATCAGATTTCAGTCGGACAACATCACGACTGTGGCTTACATCAACCATCAAGGGGGAACCAGGAGTTCCCTAGCGATGTTAGAAGTCTCAAAAATAATTCGCTGGGCAGAGTACCACTCTTGCCACCTGTCAGCAATCCATATCCCAGGCGTGGAGAACTGGGAGGCGGATTTTCTAAGTCGTCAGACTTTCCATCCGGGGGAGTGGGAACTCCATCCGGAGGTGTTTGCTCAGTTGATTCATCGTTGGGGCAAACCAGAGTTGGATCTCATGGCGTCTCGCCAGAACGCCAAGCTTCCTTGTTACGGATCCAGGTCCAGGGACCCAGAAGCGACGCTGATAGATGCTCTAGCAGCGCCTTGGTTCTTCAACCTGGCTTATGTGTTTCCACCGTTTCCTCTGCTCCCTCGACTGATTGCCAAAATCAAACAGGAGAGAGCATCAGTGATTCTGATAGCACCTGCGTGGCCAATCATCCAAATCATCCAAATCTAATTTCTCTGAGACTGACTGCATGGAGATTGAACGCTTGATTCTATCAAAGCGTGGCTTCTCCGAGTCAGTCATTGATACTTTAATACAGGCACGAAAGCCTGTTACCAGGAAAATCTACCACAAGATATGGAGTAAATATCTTTATTGGTGTGAATCCAAGAATTACTCATGGAGTAAGGTTAGGATTCCTAGAATATTGTCTTTTCTCCAAGAGGGCTTGGACAAAGGATTATCAGCTAGTTCCTTAAAGGGACAGATTTCTGCTCTGTCTTTTCTTTTGCACAAGTGTCTGGCAGAGGTTCCAGACGTCCAGGCATTTTGCCAGGCTTTGGTTAGAATTAAGCCTGTGTTTAAACCTGTTGCTCCCCCGTGGAGCTTAAACTTGGTTCTTAAAGTTCTTCAAGGAGTTCAGTTTGAACCCCTTCATTCCATTGATATTAAACTTTTATCTTGGAAAGTTCTGTTTTTGATGGCTATTTCCTCGGCTCGGAGAGTCTCTGAGCTATCTGCCTTACAATGTGATTCTCCTTATCTGATTTTTCATGCAGATAAGGTAGTCCTGCGTACCAAACCTGGGTTTTTACCTAAGGTGGTTTCTAACAAGAATATCAATCAAGAGATTGTTGTTCCATCATTGTGTCCTAATCCTTCTTCAAAGAAGGAACGACTTTTACATAATCTGGACGTAGTCCGTGCCTTGAAGTTTTACTTACAAGCTACTAAAGATTTTCGTCAAACATCTACCCTGTTTGTCGTTTACTCTGGACAGAGGAGAGGTCAAAAAGCTTCGGCAACCTCTCTTTCCTTTTGGCTTCGGAGCATAATACGCCTAGCCTATGAGACTGCTGGACAGCAGCCCCCTGAAAGGATTACAGCTCATTCCACTAGAGCTGTGGCTTCCACCTGGGCCTTTAAAAATGAGGCCTCTGTTGAACAGATTTGCAAGGCCGCAACTTGGTCTTCGCTTCACACTTTTTCCAAATTTTCCAAATTTGATACTTTTGCTTCTTCGGAGGCTGTTTTTGGGAGAAAGGTTATTCAGGCAGTGGTTCCTTCCGCTTAATCCTGCCTTGTCCCTCCCATCATCCGTGTACTTTAGCTTTGGTATTGGTATCCCATAAGTAATGGATGATCCGTGGACTGGATACACTTAACAAGAGAAAACATAATTTATGCTTACCTGATAAATTTATTTCTCTTGTAGTGTATCCAGTCCTCGGCCCGCCCTGTCCTTTTAAGGCAGGTCTAAATTTTAATTAAACTACAGTCACCACTGCACCCTATGGTTTCTCCTTTCTCTGTTTGTTTTCGGTCGAATGACTGGATATGACAGTTAGGGGAGGAGCTATATAGCAGCTCTGCTGTGGGTGATCCTCTTGCAACTTCCTGTTGGGAAGGAGAATATCCCATAAGTAATGGATGATCCGTGGACTGGATACACTACAAGAGAAATAAATTTATCAGGTAAGCATAAATTATGTTTTTAAATAATTTTTATCAGACAGTGTTATTATGAGTGTAACTGTACCTTGTAATGTATTTTTTATGTGTTGTGTGACACTTTTTTGTTTCGTGAAACAGTTAACCAGAGCTCTGAGGACGCGCTATCCAAACGAGCGTAACTTAAATTGTGCTCAAGCGATCAGGTTTACTTTAAACTTGTAATACAAGCGAAAAACCTGACAGGCGCAAACACCCGTGATAAACCCCTTTTCACTGACGCGTAACTGTTAGCGCTTCACTCATAATCTGGCCCAAAATGTTTAAAATGCATTAATTTGCTACATTTTATTATTACACTACAGCTTAAACAGAATGATGTATTATTAAGCCCTCTAAAATGGCTGGAGACATAGTTAAAGTGAGCTTTGAATCTCCAATGTTCTGCTGGTCCTGAACTGAACCTGGATGTTGATTGGTGGCTATGCATATATGTTGCCTTTGATTGGAGGGTCTGACTATTAGTGCATTGCCGGCCTGGACAAAATTTACAAGGTTTAAACACTTACACCTAGATTACGAGTTTTGCGTTAGAGGCTGTGAAAAGAACTAACGGCTAGATTATGAGTTGTGCGTTAAGCTTAAAAAGCAGCGTTGGCCGGTCCCAACGCTGCTTTTTAATGCCCGCTGGTATTATGAGTCTTGAAGGTACAGGTGTACCGCTCACTTTTTGGCAGACTTATAATACCGGCGCTATGCAAGTCCCATTGAAAAAATAGGATACGCAATTTACGTAAGTGGATTTACGGTATTTCCAAGTCTGGCCAAAAAAGTGAGCGGTACACCTGTACCTTCAAGACTCATTATACCAGCGGGGGTTAAAAAGCAGCGTTGGGACTGGCCAACGCTGCTTTTTAAGCCTAACGCACAACTCGTAATCTAGCCGTTAGTTCTTTTCAATCGATAGTGCCATTATTGCTCCTTTATGTCCCTTTAATTATGTGTGGGATTTTGCTTACTTCTGGAATTTAAACTTAAATTGTTGTTCTTCCATTTCCCCCAAAGTAGCAAGAATTCAACCTACAGGATTCAGAACACTGAATGGCCCATCGGTGCAGGAATTCTTTCATATCCGTCTCTAATACTTGTCCACAGCAAAGACAGAAAATAATCATGCTCAAGGTTGTTGTTTTTTCCAACGTTGACCTTTCCAGGAACCAGATATTAGGGGGCAAACAGTCAAAAGTAAAGGGTTCACTAATATCTGCTAGGGCCAAAGAACTGGCATTCTCCTATATGTGTGTGTATATTATACAGTCAGAGGGCTTATCACAGTTAGGGGGGGCCAGAGCCATTTTGCAGAGGGCTGACACAAACACCTAGATTTAGAGTTTTGCGTTAGAAGGGGTGCGTTAGCTACGCGTGTCTTTTTCGCCCCGCACCTTTTAAACAACGCTGGTACTTAGAGTTCTCTGAAGGGCTGCGTTAGGCTCCAAAAGGGAGCGTACAGGCATATTTACCGCCACTGCAACTCTAAATACCAGCGTTGCTTACGGACGCGGCCAGCTTCAAAAACGTGCTCGTGCACGATTTCCCCATAGGAAACAATGGGGCAGTTTGAGCTGAAAAAAAACCTAACACCTGCAAAAAAGCAGCGTTCAGCTCCTAACGCAGCCCCATTGTTTGCTATGGGGAAACACTTCCTAAGTCTGCACCTAACACTCTAACATGAACCCCGATTCTAAACACCCCTAACCTTACACTTATTAACCTCTAATCTGCCGTCCCCACTATCGCTGACCCCTGCATTATCCCTATGTACACCTAATCTGCTGCCCCTAACATCGCCGACCCCTATATTATATTTATTACCCCCTAATCTGCCCCCCCCAATGTCGCCGCTACCTACCTAAAAAATTTTAACCCCTAATCTGCCGACCGGACCTCGCCGCCACTATAATAAATGTATTAACCCCTAAACCGCCTCACTCCCGCCTCAAAAACCCTATAATAAATTTTATTAACCCCTAATCTGCCCTCCCTAACATCGCCGACACCTAACTTCAAGTATTAACCCCTAATCTGCCGACCGGACCTCGCCGCTACTCTAATAAATGTATTAACCCCTAATGCTAAGTCTAACCCTAACACTAACACCCCCCTAAATTAAATATAATTTTTATCTAATGAAATAAATTAACTCTTATTAAATAAATTAATCCTATTTAAAGCTAAATACTTACCTGTAAAATAAACCCTAATATAGCTACAATATAACAAATAATTATATTGTAGCTATTTTAGGATTTATTTTTATTTTACAGGCAACTTTGTATTTATTTTAAATAGGTACACTAGCTATTAAATAGCTATTTACTATTTAATAGCTACCTAGTTAAAATAATTACAAAATTACATGTAAAATAAATCCTAACCTAAGTTACAATTAAACATAACACTACACTATCAATAAATTAATTAACTAAACTATCTACAGTTATCTACAATTAAATCAACTAAACTAAATTACAAAAAATAAAAAAAGATTACAAGAATTTTAAACTAATTACACCTACTCTAAGCCCCCTAAAAAAATAACAAAGCCCCCCAAAATAAAAAAATGCCCTACCCTATTCTAAAATAAAAAGTTAACAGCTCTTTTACCTTACCAGCCTTTAAAATGGCCTTTTGCGGGGCATGCCCCAAAGAAAACAGCTCTTTTGCATTTAAATAAACATACAATACCCCCCCCCCCACATTACAACCCACATACCCCTAATCTAACCCAAACCCCCCTTAAAAAAAAACCTAACACTAAGCCCCTGAAGATCTCTCTACCTTGACTTCACTACGCCGGGTATCACCGATCCGTCCAGAAGAGGGTCCGAAGTCTTCATCCTATCCGGCAAGAAGAGGTCCAGAAGAGGGTCCGAAGTCTTCATCCTATCCGGCAAAAAGAGGACATCCGGACCGGTAGACATGTTCATCCAGGCGGCGTCTTCTATCTTCATCCATCCGGCGCGGAGCGGGACCATCTTGAAGCAGCCAACGCGGATCCATCCTCTTCTTCCGGCGACTCCCGACGAATGAAGGTTCCTTTAATTGACGTCATCCAAGATGGCGTCCCTCGAATTCCGATTGGCTGATAGGATTCTATCAGCCAATCGGAATTAAGGCAGGAAAAATCTGATTGGCTGATTGAATCAGCCAATCAGATTCAAGTTCAATCCGATTGGCTGATCCAATTAGCCAATCAGATTGAGCTTGCATTCTATTGGCTGTTCCGATCAGCCAATAGAATGCAAGCTCAATCTGATTGGCTGATTGGATCAGCCAATCGGATTGAACTTGAATCTGATTGGCTGATTCAATCAGCCAATCAGATTTTTCCTACCTTAATTCCGATTGGCTGATAGAATCCTATCAGCCAATCGGAATTCGAGGGACGCCATCTTGGATGACGTCACTTAAAGGAACCATCATTCGTCGGGAGTCGCCGGAAGAAGAGGATGGATCCGCGTCGGCTGCTTCAAGATGGTCCGGCTCCGCGCCGGATGGATGAAGATAGAAGACGCCGTCTGGATGAACATGTCTACAGGTCCGGATGTCCTCTTCTTGCCGGATAGGATGAAGACTTCAGACCCTCTTCTGGACCTCTTCTTGCCGGATAGGATGAAGACTTCGGACCCTCTTCTGGATGGATCGGTGATACCCGGCGTGGTGAAGACAAGGTAGGGAGATCTTCATGGCAGTGTTAATGTTGACGGCAAATTTCGATTTAGTCTTAGTTTTAGTCTTTTGACTAAAATGTCATTTTAGTTTTAGTCGTATTTTAGTCATCAGAATTGTTTTAGTTTTAGTCTAGTTTTAGTCGACTGAATCTCCAGTAGATTTTAGTCGACTGAATCTCCAGTAGATTTTAGTCGACTGAATCTCTAGTAGATTTTAGTCAACTAAAATCTAAGGGGTTTAGTTAAAGTGTAATGCATTATTTAAGCATTTCTCTATAATTTGCAAACTGATTATATACTCCAGGAGTAAACATAACACCTGTTATTAGTTATGGTATTAAGGTTTAAACAAGCAATACAGAAATATTTAGCTGTTGTGATATACAACATCTTTATTAAACTTCAAGTTAAATAAAACCAAGTTCCATAAACAAACAGAAGTGCAACTTTAAAATATAAAAAAACAAAACTGTAAATTGTATTGGCTGTATTGCACATATTACCCAATATAAAAACTTTAACAGTTCTCTGTTAATAATTAAAACAAGTATCAAGTAACTCAACACAACAAAAAGTTTCTGCAGCTAGCACAGGCACAGCATAACTTAAACCCATACTCGTGGATTATGCTTATTTCTATAGGAAGAATCAATTGATTGTTCACAGATTCAAAAAAAATTTGGTAACGATATTAGCACTGCTCTAGAACTTCCAAACTCATTATATACTCCTGGAGTAAAGGTTGATTAACCTGTTTTTATTGATGGTATTAAGGTTTGAACATGCAATACAGATTTAACTGTTGTGGTATTTAACATGTCTTTAAATGTCGGCAGGGGGGTGTCAATCAACACGATCGTACTCGATCGGGTTGATTTCCGGCGAATTCCTGTCCACCTCATCAGAGCAGGTGGACAGGGTTATGGAGCAACGGTCTTTAACTGGTGTTTCTGGCGAGTCTGAAGACTCGCCAGAAACACGGGCCCCATAGTCTTTTGACTAAAATGTCATTTTGATTTAGTTTTAGTCATAATCTTTTGACTAAAATGTCATTTTGATTTAGTTTTAGTCATAGTCTTTTGACTAAAATGTCATTTTGATTTAGTTTTAGTCTTTGGGCTCCATGTACTAAGCCGTCAATTCATCCGTCATTGTAGACGCGGATAAACTCGCCGTTACTCGCCGCGGGCGAAATGGTGTCCGCTGTCACTATGTACTAATATTCCCCCAATAAATAGACAAGTCTAGCCCGCCGCGAGCAGTTGCGGATTGTTGATAAATTTGACGCCTCGCTCGCCGCGACTAAGCTGATGTACTTAACTTTCAGTTGAATTGTCTGGCCAATTATTAACACGTGACATGCAAGGTGTCACGAACATCATAGTAGTCACGGGAATAGAATTTTGCTCCTATAAAAGTTCAACTTATCTAAACAACTTTATTATTGTTCAAAAATTTTTGAAGAGTGATAACAGAGCGTTATTTTTGTAATATTTATTTACAATTTGGATATGGCTTCATCTGGATCTGATAATATATAAATATTAATATAAAAATAATTATAAAGATTGACAACTATACGATACAAATTTAAAATATAGATTACTCTTTAATTACAGTCGACAAATTGGGCGCAATTTATGTACATGGAAATGAGAGACAAATTAGACGCCAGTTATGCTGTAAGTACAATGCTGATATTACTGCCTTTTATATATGTCTAGACTGGCGTCTAGATTGACTTTCCTATTGTTTTGTACCTTGCCCGCCACCTAAAAGGTGGCGAGGCAAAAATAACGAGGTGGGAGCGGAAATTGTAGCGAGCGGACAAATAGATTTTTTAGTACATTCGTTTTTGGCGAGTTGGTGGTCAAATGTGTCTAATTACAGTGAAAAATGGAGCGGTAGCGAGGTTTGGCGGATAAGTACGCTCGCAATTTTAAAGATGCGAGTTTTAACATAATTGACGGCTTTGTACATATCAGTTTGCGAATTTTGACGTGAGATTTGTTGCGGGTAGCTCGCTGACTGCTTAGTACATGGAGCCCATAGTCTTTTGACTAAAATGCCATTTTAGTTTTAGTCATATTTTAGTCATCATAATTTCTTTAGTTTTATACTCATTTTAGTCTAGTTTTAGTCAACAAAATTAACACTGCTTCATGGGCTTAGTGTTAGGTTTTTTAAGGGGGGTTTGGGTTAGATTAGGGGTATGTGGGTGGTGGGTTGTAATGTTGGGGGGGGGTATTGTATGTTTATTTAAATGCAAAAGAGCTGTTTTCTTTGGGACATGCCCCGCAAACGGCCCTTTTAAGGGCTGATAAGGTAAAAGAGCAGTTAACTTTTTATTTTAGAATAGGGTAGGGCATTTTTTTATTTTGGGGGCTTTGTTATTTTTTTAGGGGGCTTAGAGTAGGTGTAATTAGTTTAAAATTCTTGTAATCTTTTTTTATTTTTGTAATTTAGTGTTTGTTTTTTTTTTGTAATTTAGTTTAGTTGATTTAATTGTAGATAATTGTAGATAGTTTAGTTAATTAATTTATTGATAGTGTAGTGTTAGGTTTAATTGTAACTTAGGTTAGGATTTATTTTACAGGTAATTTTATAATTATTTTAACTAGGTAGCTATTAAATAGTAAATAACTATTTAATAGCTATTGTACCTAGTTAAAATAAATACAAAGTTGCCTGTAAAATAAATATAAATCCTAAAATAGCTACAATATAATTATTAGTTATATTGTAGCTATATTAGGGTTTATTTTACAGGTAAGTATTTAGCTTTAAATAGGATTAATTTATTTAATAAGAGTTAATTTATTTTGTTAGATTAAAATTATATTTAATTTAGGGGGGTGTTAGGGTTAGGGTTAGACTTAGCTTTAGAGGTTAATACATTTATTATAGTAGCGGCGAGGTCCAGTCGGCAGATTAGGGGTTAATACTTGAAGTTAGGTGTCAGCGATGTTAGGGAGGGCAGATTAGGGGTTAATACTATTTATTATAGGGTTTTTGAGGCGGGAGTGAGGCGGTTTAGGGGTTAATAACTTTATTATAGTGGCGGCAAGGTCCGGTCGGCAGATTAGGGGTTAAGAAGTGTAGGTAGGTAGAGGCGACGTTGGGGGGGCAGATTAGGGGGTAATAAATATTATATAGGGGTCGGCGTTGATAGGGGCAGCAGATTAGGGGTACATAGGGGATAATGTAGGTTGCGGCGGTGTGTGTTCGGCAGATTAGGGGTTAAAAAATTTTATTTGAGTGGCGGCGATGTGGGGGGACCTCGGTTTAGGGGTACATAGGTAGTTTATGGGTGTTAGTGTACTTTAGAGCACAGTAGTTAGGAGCTTTATGAACCGGCGTTAGCCCATAAAGCTCTTAACTCCTGACTTTTTTCTGCGGCTGGAGTCTTGTCGTTAGAGTTCTAACGCTCACTTCAGCCAAGACTCTAAATACCAGCGTTAGAAAGATCCCATTGAAAAGAAAGGATACGCAATTGACGTAAGGGGATCTGCGGTATGGAAAAGTCGCGACTGGAAAGTGACCGTTAGACCCTTACCTACAAGACTCTAAATACCAGCGGGCACCAAAACCAGCGTTAGGACCCCCTAACGCTGGTTTGGACGGCTAACGCAGAACTCTAAATCTAGGCGAAAGTTTGTTATAAAAATTTAAGTTTAAAATGTATTTTATATGCAGATATTTTGCAATACAAGCATATATGCATTATTCATGTGTTTGCCAAAATGCTTAGTAAGAATTATCACGTTTTGTGATAACTCTTAACAGTGCATATGACCTGATATGAATCAACTATATTCAGCATGCTTATTCCTCATACAGACACTCTGAATTCTGGCATGTTTGTGGTATTGAAGACTGGAGTTGAACACTATGTCTTATGTGATGCTCTTCATATGCATTCATTGTCATTGTCACTGTCAGCTGCATCTGTCATGTACTGTATATTCAAATAAAATGACATATATTCCGTGAAATGTAAAGACTGTCCCACGCAGAGGTCTTTACTCAAAACTATCAAAATCTAAATCTAAATGAAAGTGCTCATGAAAGTTTCCCTACCACAAAAAAAATTATATTTCCTACACAGAACTTCTCATGCTGCAATTCCATTTGTCAGCTTTAACAGCTAAGACCGCAGCCAGAGACAGAAGGCATCTGACTTCATATAGTAAGGGAGCACTGATCGGACTCCCTGTACCATATGAAGGCCAATCGGCTTGCGCTGTTGCAGTGGGGGAGGGGGGGAGGGGTGGAAGGGGGTTCCCTACCAATGGAAAAAATTGTTTAGTGAGGGAGGGATGGGTTCCCTACAATATGGAAGGTACACCTTGCTAGTATCGGGTTGGACCCCTTTTTGCCTTCAGAACTGCCTTAATTCTTCATGGCATAGATACAACAAGGTGTTGGAAATATTCCTCAGAGATTTTGGTCCATATTGACATGATAGCATCACGCAGTTGCTGCAGATTTGTCAGCTACACATCCATGATGCCAATCTCTCGTTCCACCACATCCCAAATGTGCTCTGTTGGATTGATATCTGGTGACTGTGGAGGCCATTGGAATACAATGAACTCATTGTCATGCTCAAGAAACCAGTTTGAGATTATTTGAGCTTTGTGACATGGTGCATTATCATGCTGGAATTAGCCATCAGAAGATAGGTACACTGTAGTCATAAAGGAATGGACATGGTCAGCAACAATACTCAGGTAGTCCATGACATTCAAATGATGCTCAATTGGTACTAAGGGGTTCAAAGTGTGCCAAGAAAATATCCTCCACACCATTACACCACCACCAGCAGCCTGAACCGTTGATACAAGACAGGATGGATCCATGCTTTCATGTTGTTTACGCTAAATTCTGACCCTACCGTCTGAATGTTGCAGCTGAAATCGAGATTTATCATACCAGGCAACATTATCCAATCTTCTATTGTCCAATTTTGGTGTGCCTGTGCGAATTGTAACCTCAGTTTCCTGTTCTTAGCTGACAGGAGTGGCTCCCATTGTGGTCTTCTGCTGCTGTAGCCCATCTGCTTCAAGGTTTGAGTTACTGTTGCCTTTCTATCACCCAAAACCAGTCTGCCCATTCTCCTCTGAACTGCCGCCCACTGGATATTTTCTCTTTTTAGGACCATTCTCTGTAAACCCTAGAGATGGTTGTGTGGGAAAATCCCAGTAGATCAGCAGTTTTTTAAATACTCAGACCAGCCTGTCTGGCACCAACAACCATGCCACGTTCAAAGTCACTTTAAATCCCCTTTCTTCCCCATTCTGATGCTCGGTTTGAACTCCAGCAAGTCGTCTTCACCACGTCTAGATGCCTAAATGCATTGAGTTTCTGCCATGTGATTGGCTGATTTGCAATTTGTGTTACCAAGCAATTGAACAGGTGTACCTACTAAAGTGGCCGGTTAGTGTTTGTGTGTGTATATATATATATATATATATATATATATGTATAAATATATATATATATATATATATATATATATATATATATACAGTATATATATTACACAAATACAAATATACACACACACATAAATATATATTTGTATATATATATATATATATATATATATATATATATATATATATTTTATATATATATATATATATACATCCAAGATTTTGGACAATTCTGTATCACCTAGATTACAAGTTTTGCTCTATAGAGATGCGTTATTTCACCCTCCATAGCGCTTCCATTACAAGTTTTAGAAAAGCCACCTTGTGCGTGTGATATGGTGGCGATGATCTCCATACCACACAAAATACAAGCGCTGTTTTGACGTGCTCGTGCACGCTTTCCCCATAGACATCAATTGGGAGATAGTGTTAGAAAAAAAACTAACACCTGCGATCGCGAAATGAAAAGCTCTGTAACGTAACCCCATTAATGTCTATTGGGAATTTTTTTTTTACGTTTAAACCTAACACCCTAACATATACCCCAAGTCTAAACACCCCTAATCTGCTTCCCCCGACATCGCCGACACCTACATAATGTTATTAACCCCTAATCTGCCGCTCCTGATATTGCCGCCACTATAATAAAGTTATTAACCCCTATTCCCCCTTACCCCAAAGTCGCCCACACTATAATAAAGTTATTAACCCCTATTACGTTAATAACTCATGTTAGCGTATGGGGGACGGGGATATTGATGCAGTGTAGTATGGAATAATTACTGCAGATTCTCATTAGTGATACAGGGTGCAGACAAGTTAGTCATATCAGCAACCTTATTGGGTCTAATGGCCTTTAGTAGAAGTGTAAGTATGGTCTTGGATAGTAACAGTGAAATATAAACTTGCGTTAGTCTCATTCTAGTTTTTCAACGGGTGAGCACCATTTGACTGTTGGTAAATCGGCCCCAAAGCGTTTACTTTTAACTTGTAATACGCACGCTACTTTTGTCATGCACAATCAGCCGGAATAAACCCTATACCTCTTGCACGTAATGGTTAGCGCACCACTCGTAATCTGGCCCTGTATGTGTAAGAAAGTTTTAAATGATATGACTGTAATGACAAGACATAAACCTACGTAAACGCCCCACCATGCCAATCACTTTTCAGTTCCTTCCAAGGAGGGAGATATAAACTAAAGTGCTCTGGCATCATAACGGGAGAACAGTTTTACCTTTGTGTCATCTGCTATAGTTAATTGTATTAAACAAAGCAGTAATTTAGCATAGTATTAGGGAATGGTTTAGTTACATTAGATGCAATAATATGATGAAAAATGCAACAAATAGAATGCATAACTGTTCTGTTGTAGTTGTGCGCAGCAGTTTAATGTCCCTTTAATGTTGAAATATTGTGATTATCCAGTGCAAAGCTTTATTAGGTTGCACTGAGAACTTACACTTTTAGTTTTAATATTCTTTTTTCCATTAAATACAAATACTAATGTCAGCAAAAACCCACGCTGAGTAATCTTTAGTAGCCTTGTGACCGCACTCTGATGTGAACGTCCGTGTGTCAATATGAATGTAGACAGTGACTGAGATTTAGACAACAATAATAATAATATTGAGTGTGTTCTGTGTTTCCAGAAAATATTTCATGTATGTTAGTGGCCGACTGAGTAATAAGTCAGTTTCTTGTCGTGCAGTGGCAGATTTTTTTCTGATATTTGGGGCTGTTAGACTTTTTACTGCACAGTTTTGTATAAGTATGTTTACTTCATATGAGTATAACTTGCATAAGCAAATACGTGTTAGGCATCACTTTAATGCAAATTGAATGACAGCTCACAACCAATTGTACAGTGATAGTTGAATCATGAACCCTTGTATAACTACGTAAAAGGCTAAGGCATTTGCACAAAGGTATAACCTGGCTATGAAGAGACCATAAAAAATACAGCTTGGTGCCAAGGGCAGATAACAGCACTGCCAGGCATTTACACCCCAGGTAACAATGGTTTTACTATTAGTACAGGGCTGGCTTGATGCAATTAAAATATCTATCAAGTAGTTGATGCCAGAATCCAGTGACAGGATGCTCTGGTGCACACAAGTGCAGCATCTCATTGTAAGAGAGCGATGACGCGCCTCTCGTCTGCTCTTCTTTCTGGAATATTCTTGGACTAGTGGCAGGCCCTCTGCTTACTCGCGATTAAACTGCCGATGCCCTTATTCTGTCTTTCTCGGCTCCATATTAATTCTACTTTATCTCCTTCTCCTCCTCATGTCTTCTCTTTCAGTCTTTTCTTTATAATACTTCTCCTTTCTCACTCTTCTTCAGTCTTAACACCTGCTCATTTCCACATCTTTTTCTGTTACATTCTCTCCCCTCCTTTGTCTCTTTCTCTCCCTCCTCCCCTCCCCCAGCCTCTCCAAATAATATTTCTCATCTCTTCCCTCCTGCATTCTCTACCCGCTGCACCTCCCACCCTTTCCCCCTCTCCTCAGTACCACTGCAGGCTTCATAGAGACAGGCTGGTGGCTGACACAGTCCTAGGCTAGGAGCCTGTGGAGGGAAAGGGAGGAGGGGAAAGGCTTGAGAATAAAGCAGATCTCAGCCTCTGAATGTCACTGTTAACGAGTACGGCTTCTCCGTAAGCACACGCTGAATTAAAACAAAGAGCATTAATGCTGCAGTGACCAGTCGCTGAAGGTGTGTGAGACCCACAGCCTGTGATTTCTGGCTCTCTGCAGAGCTCAGCATCCAGGTAGTATTTGCTTGGTGCCTACTACAGAAAAATCTAACACATTGAATTCTCCCTTGTTTTTGTCTCTCCAGTTCCTGTCTCATCTGTTTTCGCTCCTGTCTCCTTGCTACTGCTGAGCCACACGGATAAACAGGTATTTATTTCAGGGATTAAAATATATATATAACCTCTTGACATATGGAAGCTAGTATGCATTATCGGGCTGTACATTCCTGCAACCGATTTTAT